>NC_142933.1:66392386-66537386 GCF_046866305.1 Octopus bimaculoides
ATTTTTGATTGCAGGTCATTGAAGAATCCAGTTGACATTGCAGTACTTTGCATGGGCCTAAGGCAGTTAGGTATGAATACAACAGTCCTCTTAATTTTTCCTAATCATTGGTGTGGTTCTGTATTGCATATTTAGTTATTATTTTAGCATGTAGCCTACCACAGTATCCATAGTTTATGTTGTGAAATGACTTGGTCTTGGTTAGGGTTAGACTGGATGGTGAGTTGTAAATAACCAGGTTAGACTGCATGCTAAAGTGGCACCCATACATACATGCATATACGTGTATGTATGCAAAAACAGACAGGGAAGCCTGGTGCAGTCTTCTGCCTAGCCAGCCCCTGTCAAACTGTCCAACCCATGCCAGCATGGAAAGTGTTGCTAATGATGATTTTTTTAAATATATATATATATATATATATATATATATATATATAATAGTTGACTCCATAAGAATTTAGTAACTTAGAAAACCTAATTCTTTTTGGGAATGGTGAATCTTGAAGTAGATACATAATAGCATGTAAATATTGGGTTTAAAAACCCTTTGCAAAGTAAAAGTTGAAAACACAATTCTCACAATACAATAGGTGGGGAATAAAACATATGCACACACAAACACATATATATGACAAACTCTTACCGAATCCACACACAAGGCTTTGAAGAAGACTCTTGCCCAGAGTATAACACAATAAGACTAAACCCAAGACCAGCCACAAAGCCACACCATTTGGAATTGTTTTTTTTTTTTTTTCATGTTGCCTTGTGCAGTATATTTTAGATGGGTCTGTAATTTTTGTAGTACAACGTTTATGTTACTGATTATGGTACTGCTAAATTCAGAAAAGCCTGAGTTTGTTTCTTGGACTTTGTTCCATTAGATTTTGTTCTTGAAGCTTGAAAATGTCGGCTTTTTTTTTTCTTCATTGATGTGTGTGTATTGTAAATTGGTAGGCGGTCTGAGGGAAATTGGGGGAACAATGTGATTTCAGTTGGCTTAGCGACTTGTGTTGGGTTGGATGTTAAAGGAGTTTATCTGTGATATAGTTTTTTGTTAATATGTACTATTTGCAAACCAGGTGTCGAGTACATTGAAGAGTTCTCCCAATAACAACATTTATGATAGTGTTGCAATAGAGGTGTGTAACCTGATGTTTCTGTCACTGAGATTGGCAGTGGTATACGTGTGTTTATTATATTGTGCTTTGTGCTGCTGGTTTTTATTCTGAAAGCCTTCATTGTTTTTGTAGTCATCGTTGTTACATTAGCTTTCCATGCTGGCATAGGTTGGACATTTTAATAGGTCTGATGACCAAATTTCTGTAGTGCTTCTGTGACTACATGTTCTTCCATATACCAACCACTTTATAGAATGTACCAAGTCCTTTTATTATAGCACTAGTAAATGTCATTTCTCATTTCAGTATAAAATTTTGACTTGTTTAAACTTTGTTGTAAGTATTCTAGCTGTTGTTTAACTCCAGGTCAACCCTGATTGATTACTTGTGATCAAAAGCATTCCAGCCATCTTTTATTTTTTTGTAAAATAGATTTTGCTACTATTTCTAGTGGGTCAAGCAACCACATGGCTTTTTCTACTCTCATTTTTGATGGGTGTAGTTGAAATTTTTCCTTTTATGTATTTTTTAATTTTTTTATGTACTTTAATTTTCTGTCTGCTATATCGTTCTCATTTTATCTTTCTTCTTCTCCATTTTAGAATTCTTTTATTGCTGAATCATTTTAAGATATGGGTCGGAAGAAAGAAACACCGGTCACACAAAAGTTGAAAACTCTGAAGGGATCACCTGACATTGTTCTGGATGCAGATAGTCCCAAAACAGAAAAACCTCAAGTTGTAAAGCGCAGTAGTAGTAGGGTTCGCAAAATTCAGTCAAATTTTTCTGAGATAACTCAAAACAAAACAACCAAAGCAAGTTCTACAATGGCCATTTTAAATACAGACATGCCCAAGGAAGTTACTTCTGAATTATCCCCCAAAATGTTTTACAGTAAGAGACGGTCAAGTAGATCTGTTAAATCTGTTGGTAAGGGTGACAGCACATCTAATATTCCAAGCCGTGTAACTCAGGCTAAGAAGACAATTCCTTTGAATGAAAATGATGAAGATTTGAAGGAAACTGATGATGCTGTGGCTGGAATTTCTCCCAAGTCATTCTATAGCAGATCTAGGAAGCGCTCACAAGTACAGCCTGTGCCTAAGGATCTTAGTAAGAAACTGAAGCAAACAGAAAAACCCATTGGCTCAAGGCGTTCAAGTACCAAACAGCAATTTGGTGAACTGGTAGCAGAACAAATTCCTAATGAACTTAGCAACAATTCCAAAGATAAAAAATTGTTTCCTGTTGCTGAAGTTTTAGAATCGGTTGTGAATGATGATTGTGCTATCAGCAAAAGTGTGGCTTCAAAACAAACTAGAGTTAGCAGAATAAAGAATAACAGTTCTAAAGTCCCTGATGGCATTGCATCAACAAAAAAAGCCCCTGAAATGACTGTTAAAAAAAGGTCTCTCAGAATTTCAACAAATACTCCAATACAAACCAGCTCTAAAGCCACAGTATCGAAAAGAAAAAATTCTGGTTTAACAATTGCTGAAATTGTTGCTGAGGTGTCTACTGAAGGGGCCAGTGGATTAAAATCATCCAGTTCTAACATAAAGACTGATTCTTCTACTTCATCAGTCAAGAGCAGTGATGCTGCGGAAGAAGGGAAACCAAATCTAGGTGGTTCTCTGAACACTGCTTCTGCTGGGAACTGTACTTCAAAGAATACAAAAAGGAAAACCCCAAAGAAATCCTTGTCGAAAAAAGTAAGTATTCTATGAAGTGTACTTGATGTTGCCATGTGTCTTAGTGTGAAGGCACATAGCTCAGGGGTTAGTGTCGGGCTCACAATCATGAGGTTGTGAGTTTAATTCCCAGGCTGGGCTGTGTGTCTCACTTTGCTCCAGTTCACTCAACTGTAGAAATATGTTGCGACATTATTGGTGCTAAACTGTATCAGCCTTTACCTTTCCCTTGGATAATGTTGGTGGCGTGGAGAGAGGGGAGGCTGGTATGCATGGGTGACTGCATAAACAGCCTTACCCGGACTTGTACCTTGGTGAGGAGCAATTCCATGGTCATTCATGACCGAAAGGGGTCTTTCCCCCACTCCTTTTGTTGATGTATTAAACTATCTCTTTTGGGCATTGTCATTTGGGGATGTATGTTTTGAATATATTATTGACATTATCAAAAAGCTTATTTTAATAAGCTTTTATATATGCAATACATTAAATAGTGAACTTTGAAAATCTCCCAAATAATGTATTTAATACATTAAATAGATAATGGAATGTTTTTATAGATGCTATATTTCTTTCTACGTTTGGTTATGTGGTTAAGAAGTTCATTTCACAATCAGCTAGTTTTGAGTTCATTCTCACTGTGTGGCACCTTGGACAAGTGTCTTTTACTGCAGCCCCAGATCATAGAAGATACTTGTGAGTAAATTTGCTAGGCAGGAACTGTGGAAGTTTTTTGTGTGTGTATTATGTGTTTGTCATTCACCAATGGACAACAGGTATTAGTTGGTTTACATCCCCATAACTCAGCAGTTTGGCAAAATGAGACCAATAGGAAAAGTACTAGACTTATAAATAAATACTAGGGTAGATTTGTTTGAACTGTTCAATGCAGTGTCCCAATAAGGCCCCACTCCAGTGACTGCAACAAAGAAGACATCATCTGAATTAATAACTATATATAAGTTCATTGTATCTTGTATTTAAAATACACTTTATAGATGATGGCGAAAGTATTTTTTAATTGTAACTATAGTAGGAAGAATAGGTGCAGGCATGGCTAAGAAGCTTGCTTCCCAGCCATGAGGTTTTAGGTTCAGTCTCACTCCTCGATGTCATGGGAACGTATCTTCTATAGCCCTGTGCTGACCAAAACTTTGTGAGTGGATATGGCAAATGCAAAATGAAGGAAGCCTGTTGTGTATATGTGTGTTTGTGTATATCCTTATCTAGATGGTTATAAATGAGCATCATGATGTGAGTGAGGTTGTTCGTTTCTAGTCATCCGTGGAAAACTTCTAGTTATGGGAAAATATTACTTTGTTTGAAAATAGATGAAGGCTGGAGACAGGAAAAGTATTTGGTCATAGAAAATCTGCCTCAACAAATTCCATCTGACCCATGTAAGCATGGAAAAGTGGATGCTAAATGATGTATTAGGAAGAATGTGTATAACCTGTAAGTTGCTATGAAGTGTTGTCAACCCAAATGAAACTCATTTAAGAACTAATAGTTGTGAGCAATCTGTTTGTGGGTAATTAAGTTATAGAAGCATAAAGTAGTAGAGCCAATTCTGTTTCTTTTCATAAAGAAACAATGCAAAAGTATTTTGCTATAAAATTATTACCTCTGCCTTAGTGAAGGCGGAGGTATTGTTTTCAGTTGTGTTTGTTTGTCCTTGGACAAGATATCTCAAGAACTGCTGGATGGATTCAGATGAAACTTTTAGGATGTTTGGCCTTGTGACTGGCACAAACTGATTAGATTTTGAGATTGATCCAGACAAGGATTCTGGATTATTTGTTATATTTACTTTACATGAAGTATTACGATCTTACATTGACTTTCAAGTCTTTCTCTGATTAATCTCCCTTGAAAGCATGCTCATAGTTTCCATGTAAGTTATGGCGGCGTTAAGTTTTATTTTCGTTTCTCTATTATTAATTTTACTTGCGTCTCTTAGTAGAAACTGATGGATAAAGTAATCAAACTACAGCAAAACCGTTCAGAAATTAAATAACACTAACATATTTAGTAACAATAATAAATTTAATTTATCCTTGACAATTTTTTGTTTTACCAATTTTGAATATATCTCTCCTGTTTAAAACCTCTTACCTACTTGACAATTGCTTTTCTAGCTCTGTCTTGAAAGAAGCTTTATTTCTTGGACTCGCATTCTTTTGTGCAATAATGTTGTTAAACCTCTGTTAGCAGCACTGTGTGCAGGTCCTTTCCGTTTTCTTTACAAGCACATCTAAATTTTTTACTATAGACCTTAATGGTTGTAAAGACACTATGTCAATGGATAGACTAAAAAAGGCCTTCATAGAGAAAACTGTCCCTGTTCTCACTGCAGACGACACACACACAGCATTACAAACAGCCCGCACACCCACCTTCACATTCCATGACTACCATTGGGATCGATCAGGTACCAAACAAGGATTTTGGATTATTTTTCTGTTTTTTTTTTTTTTTTTACTTATTTTTGAGAGCAATCAGGTTCATTTTTAGTATTCTCGTTTGTGAGAGCAGTTGAGTTTATTTTAGATATTCTCATTTTAAAAGTCTTCTCCGGTTAATTGTTGAGAAGACATTGGTGGAGGTTTGTGCTCTCTGAGTCCTTTTGTTGATATTATTTTCAAATTTTGGTAGAAGGCAAGCAATTCTGGGGAGAGGGTAAGTCGATTACATTGACCCCAGTGCTCAACTGGTAGTTATTTTATTGACCCCGAAGTGGGGTGTGTCTTAGTATGCCCATGTGTCTTTTATGCCATCAAATATGTTAATATATTGCTTGATTTAACCATTCAATCCTTGGGTGCCCGAGTCAACTCTGTTGCAAGCATTTAGACCAGGCCTAAGGGTCATGGGCATTGCCTTTCCTCCGTATAAAACAATACATACACATCTGAAAGAGTTTTCCTGCAACTGAACAATATATACTTGCAGTTGCATAAGTTTCCTTAAGTGTATTGAATCTTGAAACAAAAACCCATTTTTTCTTTGATAATATCATTTCTCCATCTGCACCATATTTGTATGCGTGTGTAAAGGATTTAAGAAACTTGTAAGAATTAGATTGTATCTCAAAAACTGTCTGTCTTTTATTTTCAAGGCATCTGGTTCAGCTGAAAGTGAATGGGACAAATCTCTTCTACTTGTAACTGATGAATTGGACTCCAGTAAAAATGTGTATGACTTTGAAGAATTTCAAGTGGGATCATCCCAAGGTTCAGGTAGAAAATCTACTTCCCGACAAAATACTAACAGTGGACTCCAAAGTTCAATGGACAAAAAATTATCTGTGAAGAAAATGGCAGCAATAAAAGCTGTTTTCAATGACAAAAAGAAAAAAATTCCCACAGGCTCAAAGAAGGCAAAAGTGAATAAAACTACTAAGAAAGTACAACCAAGCAAAAATAACCTTGGTAAGCATATTGCTGTGAATAAAGCTGTTCCAGTAAATGGAAACTGGGATCAAACTGAGGAATGCAAAGTTCCTGTTGTTGATAAAATGTCTGTCACACCTGCAGACCAGTTACTTAATGGGGTTGTCAGTTTTAGGGAAATAGAGAAAGTAAAGGCAAAGAAACACATAGAAAATAAAATTGTATCAAAAATTAACCCCAGTACAAATCGGCAGGGTGCTATGACTGTTACTGCTGAATCCGGTTCTATTTGGCCTGGTTTAAATGTGGCTGTACCAACAAAGTATACGCAGTTGAAACGGTCACCAATGGAGGGACCACCTGCTCCTGACATTCGAAAGGTGCAGCAAACAGTGTTGCCAAAATGTCTACCTCCCATTTTAAAAAACACTGCTTCTGATAAGAAAATTGGTGCTAAGAAACCCCAATTCCCTGCATCAGGTTCCAGTAAAAAGCAGATTGTTGAGTGTGATAATCCTGGATTGATTTTAAACAATCCTCCACCTATTGGAGACACTAACAACCACATTGATCTTTTCACCTATCCTGTACCTATCACTAAAAAGAGAAAAGTAAAGACTGATCAAAGTGGAAAGTTAAAAGAGAACAAGGGAACTCCTTCGAAAGGTTTCATGGACTTCTTGTATGCTGGCAGTGTGAAACGTTACTTGAAACCTTTGAAGCAACCAGTTCCTGAAAAGCCGGAGACATCTCCTGCAGCGGTCATGTTGCCAAAATTTCTCACTACAGACACCTCAACACCAAATACATCTTTGGTTACTGACAATGTACCTGCTGCAAAGGATTTTGGAGCAGACACTTTTTGTATTTCACCTGTTAAAGAATTTCAGTCACCTGCATCGATGCGCACATATGCTCATGTCTCACGTCGCAGTAGTTTACAATCTCTCTTCACATCACGCATTAATGGAGATCATTGTATTGATGGTAAGGACAGTTTTTCTCTTCAGATTTGCAAATATTTCTGAAATTTTCTTGTAATATGTATACAAGTGTGTGTTACTTGTGTATATTTATATGAATGCGCATTTTAAGTAAATATTTTGGATTAAATCAAAGTTGTAGAGTGATGTTAAATGATTTACTTTTTTTTCCTTACACTACTGAGGTCATATTGTTATTGGATTTTGGATTTCATCAATATAAGTACTGTTGATATGTCAAAATTGGAACAATTAATTTCACTTAGAGTTCAACATTCCTACAAAATAAATATTTTACAGTGAATAGTAGTTACTGAATTTTTGTTGAAAATTGTCTTGTAAAACATTATCATTACCTGATGATTTTTATCTGAGGTATTTAAATATTGATGGGTGGAGAACAAGTGCAATAAAACTAGTGTTATTGAGATAGATTCAACTGAGTGTTTAATACAATAGACTTTCTCTAAGAAAATTCTTAATCTAACAAGTTTTGTTGCTTAGATTTAAGTCAACCTGCTGGTCTGTTTGATCAGAAAGAGTTCTGCTTGACATAGTTGTAAGCAAATCTTTTAAAATCCCTTAAAATTTCAAGACATTTTAATGTCTTTTATGACATTAAGACAAAAGCAAGCAGTAAAATGACCATAATCATCTTGTGCAATAGTTCTTTCAATTAGCTAGAAGGAAGATAGGTCACTCTGTAAAAAGCATGATGATCTAACACTTCTCTCCTTCATTTTATAGCTGTTAAACAAGCAAATGTAGAGACCTCTTTGTAGTTAATCAACCTGTCAATTGTAAGTCTTGAATTATACCCTACAGTTTTAACAAAAAAAGGACATACTGGACTGGATTTTTTTTTTCCCTCCTCGTGTTTACTCTGCTTATATGTAGGGTCTGCTTGTTTTGAGTGATTGAGATGTTGCTTTTATCAGGCATGGTAGGCCTATTGCTGTTAACAGGTCCCTGAAGGAGCCATTTTCTGTCAAGGATACCAGTGATAGGAGGTGGAATTTAAACTCAAACAGAAGGAACAGATACCAGAATGTATCTTGTCCGTTGCTCTCAGTCTACCACACTGGATTGGAACTTTATCAACCTGAAAGGATAAAAGCCAAATGCTTCATAAGCAGCATTTGAATTCAGAGTACAGACACCTGGAACAAAACCCCACAAAAGCACTCTATCCAATACTTCACCATTAATATGCCATCTGATATACTATGTCCTTATAGCACACACCCCCTCCGAAAAAAATCACAGCTGTAACTGCATTGTTTGATTTTCAGACCCTACCTCATATACCAATACCTTCATCATTTAACATGCAGTTTTCCATGTTTACACGAGTCATAGAACTTTTTAGAGCAAATTTATTTGTGTGTGTGTGTAAGTGCAGTACACATATTCAGGAATAAAACAACCTGAATAGGATCAGAAAGTGAACCAGTTGCAACTTCATGTTGATGCAAATGTTCCAGTGATAAGAGTAATAGTTTCTAAATATTAACCCTTTAGCTTTCACATTATTCTGTCAAGTAATTATTATTTATTCTCATTCATCATCATCATTGTTTAGAGTCTGTTTTCCATGCTGGCATGGGTTAGATAGTTTGAATGGGTCTGGTAAGCAGAGAGCTGCTCCAGTCTCTAGTTTGTTTTGGCTTGTTTTCTATGATTGGATATGCTTCCTAATGCCAACCACTCCATAGTGTATTGGGTGCCTTTTACAGGTCATTGGCATTAACCATGACTGATTTCACTTGGCCAGTGCTGGTGACCTAATAGCCACCCATGCCAGCAACATGTAAAGGATGTATTAATCATGCATTATGTTGTAGCCTTGAGATTTTAAAGAGGTAACTATTAATGTTTTAAATGATATTGTAGGGTTGGCGTGAGAGGCCAGATCTTGCCAGTTTGATCATAAAACAGATAAAATATTTTGGTTGGATATAGCTGGCTTAAATGTCAAAGAGTTAATCTTAACATGAAATTATGTTTTTAAAATTGTTTACAACTATGGTAGTGATGTATTCATTCTGTATTTATTTTCTTCACAGGGAATAGTGTATTGCAAGAAAAGAAAAATTGCAAGTCAAAAGTAAAGAATAAAGAACCTGTCCAAAAGGTATGCGTTTGTGTAGAGATTTACTGACAGTATGTTGTACGAAAAATGTGCTTTAGTTTGACATGTTAATAGGTTTGAGTTTAAGCCTGGTAGAAGAATTGTAAACTTTGTGTTGTTTCCATATCCCTGGTCAGCACTGAATAACCCATTAACATTCAAATTTCTATGTCACCTTGCTTGAATTAATCATGCATCATCTGATAGCTTCAAAATTTTGATGATGTGATTGTATATTGTTAGAATGACATTGTAGGGTGACTGTTTTAAATATAAGACAATATTTGGGCTGGATATGTTTAGTTTGAATGCTAAAGGGTTAAACTGATCTGTTACGTTCTAGAAATAAATCTAATAAGGTGTCTGTCATCAACCAGTTCAAAGAAGGCTTTTATTCAAACTTTATTCTGTTCGCTGTCTAATCCGTTAATCAAGGCTGTTCAACGATTAAGACGCGTTGTTTTATATTAGGTAAAGACAGTACCCATCAATCAACGTCATTCGACAATATGCCGCATTTTCATACTCAATACAAAATAAGATAGCTCTTATTTACTATTGTAGAAAGGAATTAATGATAGGATACTATAATTCATAACTGTCTTCCCTGCTGAGTGAAAAGTTAGTTATGATGTATTTAAAACATATACTCCTTTTAAACTTTCTGGTAGTTCTTTTACTACCTGATTCCACTCTGAGTAACTCTTGTCCTCAGTATTTTACAGCTGAAGAGGAAACTGCTGAACAAAACAACCTCCTCCATTTCAGCATTGTCAGTTTATTTAGGAAGGTCTCTGAATTTAAATGCAATAGTATCTACTTATTAGTTTCTGATCCCTTCATTCATCTTTATCCTGTAAATTGTGCTGGACTTAACCAGTTTTGTGAGTTCTCTCTCTTGTAGAAAGTGTCAGGTTGCAGATAACTTGGTGGTTTCCAGTTGATAGTTCCACTCCTCTCTTTATTTTTAGCAGTCTCTGAATCTGCAAAAGTCAAAAGCACAACCTGTTCTCCAGATAAGTAATTTAAAGACTAGAAAAAAAATTAAAGCAAAGACAGACATTGGGTCTTTAAACTAGACAAAAGTTTATCTAGGACTATAGTCAGACTTATTGTGTTATTTGAGGGAAATGTTGTTGCTGTTTTTTGAAGGACAGGCTCCTTCATTGGCACCTATGAATCAACATTTATAAACAATGTTTAAAAAAAATGAATAGCCAATATTCGTAAGGGAGGTAACTGGGGAGCAACTTTGAATTAATAGTTTTTTTCTTGAATAAAAGGAAATAATTCTAAGTAGGTAAAATATAGATATTTATAACCTTTTTTTATTTATTTATTCCAGAATGGAGAAATGGAAAAGTGGGCTGAACGCATGAGTGATGAATTTGATGAAATTGAGAACTTTGAGCTAAGTATTGAGGAATAAGCAAAGCCTTATATAGTATTGTAACTGGATTTTTAGTTTATACATATACATGCTTATACAAACGTACATTCATACATATGTATATATAAGGCAAACAGAAAATTCTGTTCCATTTCGCTGTTATGAAAGTGTTCACTAAGTTGGTTATGTATGTTTTTTTTTTTTTTAATTTATTGTTGATTTCTGAAAAAATCTTGTATAAAGTTTTGGTGGACAAAATTACAATTTTTTTTTTTCCTGTACCCTCCAAATTACTTTTCAGAACTTTCTTTTGCTTTGAATCAAAACAGCAGAAAAGTACACACACACACACACGTAATAAAAACAAGGAACTATAAAAGATAGGCAGTTAGGTGTAATAGTAACTGCGTGGTAATTAATAATTGAGCACGAAGAACATCTCATTCATACCTGAACATAAAGCATTTGTATTTTTGTGTGTATATATGTGTATATACATACATTCATACATACATAAAATATAGGTATGTGTATTTACACACACACACACACACGCATATATGTATATAATTACTGAAATATAAATATAACACACACACACATATATATATAAATATGATAGAAAATAGATTTTCTCTGAGGAAAATATTCTTTCTAAAGTGGGATGTATTTTATCATTTGTTTGATGTTTTGTTAGTCATTGTATATACCTTAACAAATATTTTCCTTGTATCTCCACCAATCATAACTCACATTTAAAGATTTTTATGTATAGATTATTTATATTCTTATTATAATCTGAAATTTATATTCTTATTATAATCTTCAATTGAATTGGTAGGGTATCAGAGAAAATGTATGGCAATATTTAGTGTATTCATTTTACATTCTGAATTTAAATCTTGCCAAGATTGACTGATGTTTCATTATATCAAAAGTTGATAGTTTTCATTCAAATAGTGTGATTAATTATATTTCACCATTATCTCCCATAAAAATACATGGCTTCATGTTTGTGCAAAAGACCTTTTCATTTCCATCAAATTCTCATAACCAAAATATTTATTAACCAGTTTGAACCATCATCATTTAATGTCTGTTGTCTTTGCTGGCATGGGTTAGACAGTTTGACCAGGGTTAGCAAGCTGGAAGGCTGTAGCAAACTGCAGTCTGATTTGGCATGGTTTCTACAGCTGGATGCCCTTCCTAACGCCAACTGATATATTACCTTATTTGGTGACAGGAAGGGCATCTGACCATAGATAATCTGCCTTAAGGAATACTGTCTGATCCATGCAGACATAGAAAAGTGGACAGTGATGGTGGTGATAATAGATAAAAATCTGTGCTCCCATAAAAAAAAAAATAACTGCATATATATTTCTTCACCTGAAATAATATTTTTATTCATTTTGTAGTCTGTTAAAGGGATTTGAGTATCTGGGTATATATATTTTTTTTATTGTGAATTCAAAACTAGTGTATAAAGATGCAAATATGCAATTACCCTATCTACTTACAGAGCTAAACAAATTACCCCCCCCCCCCAATTTATGATGTGCTTTAGATACACGTTAGCATAAATATTAAAGCTCCATATTTATGCCATGTTAAACTCCTGTATTCTTATAATGGTTGTGTGTCTTGTTGGTCAAGAACCTCATAAAACAATTGGTGACTGTGTGGCACAGGCATGGGTGTGTGAGAAGAAGCTTCCTTCCCTGCCACATGGTTTTAGATTCAGTACTACTACTAACACCTTGGGCCAATATCTTCTACTATAGTCTCGGGCTGACCAAAGCCTTGTGAGTGAATTTGGTAGATGGAAACTGAAAGAAGCTTGCCGTATACATACATAAACATGTGTGTGCCTTTGTGTTTTCCCCCAGTGACGCTTGACAACCGGTGTTGGTGTGTTTACGTCCCTGTAACATAGTGGTTCAGCAAAAGAGACTGATACAATAAAATACCAGGCTTTAAAAAAAAAGTCCTGAGTACTGGAGTCAATTCATTCGGCTAAAAATTCTTCAAGGTGGTGCCCCAGCATTGCCATAATCTAATGAGTGAAACAAAAGATAATGGGAAAAAGCAAAACTTGATATTTTGAACCTTTCGTTACGTTTGCTTATGTTCATAAAATCATCTCAGACAGAATTATCAAAATTTAATAAATAAGACTAATAAGAGCAATAATATCCAAGTTTAGGTCTAAATAAATAGGCCAGGTTGATAATGGCAAAATACATTCACTTTAGAGATATCAAATTGCAAATACAGAAAGCATGAAAGAAGTTCAAGATTATTTGAGTCGTAACTGAATTGAGGTAGTTAGACTGTAAGGCACCACCACCATGTGAGGAGTTATTTTCAAGGATGCAGTGGCCTCAAACAGACAAGTATATGATAAATTCTTACCAATGATAACATGCTTGTGCTGGTGGCACATTAAAAGCACCCAGCACACACTATAAAGTGGTTGCATTAGGAAAGGCTACCAGCCATAGAAACTAAATCAAATCAGACTGGAGCCTGATGCAGCTCTCCTGCTTACCAACTCCAGTCAAACTGTCCAATCCATGCCAGCATGGAAAATAGATGTGAAAGGATGATGATAATGATGAATAACATGCATAAAATATAAGTGTGTGTGTATGTGTATATATATATATATATATATATATATGGTTGGCGTTAGGAAGGGCATCCAGCTGTAGAAACTCTGCCAAATCAGATTGGAGCCTGGTGTCACCTCCTGGTCCACCAGTCAGTCAAATCGTCCAACCCATGCTAGCATGGAAAGCGGACGTTAAACAGCGAAGATGATGATGATATATATATATATATATATATATATATATAATAATGAAGTTATAAACGAGAACTTAAAACATGCATAGATAATTTATTTTATATTTTATAAGTAAATTACTTGTATGTCTGCATTAATATAAACAATCTTTAATACAGATTTTAAGCTAGCTCATCTGGTTAGAAGAAATCCATGTTAAACAATAATCCCTCGACATAACTTCATGAAACATTAAGGGGCTTTCCTTATGAATACTACCGGATTAATTGAATATGTTTATTGCGACTTAAGTTTATACACATACATGTTCACACTTATACACACACCATACATATAGATAAACCAGAGGATATATGTATACAAACAACTGACTACTTACAATTGTGAGTGGAAACTCACTACAGTGCAAGCAAATAGCAGGAGAAATCTTCAGAGGAAGAACCCCTGTGAAACAAATGTCTCAGCATATTAATTCTTAGCACTCTAAGGCAACCAGGCCCACCTTGGTAGTGATTCTTAGGTGTCCTCTTGCTGTTATTTAAATGCAACCTTCATTGTGAGATTGAACTCAACCTTTGCATGAGCTTACTGCTTGGCCACACAGACTATTGCTTGAACATGGACCGTTTCAGACTGCGTTTCCTTCTTCCTATGTTTAGTGGCTGGATTTTTTCTAATTCCATCTGCCATTACTTTTTGCCCCAAACCACATTGAGCTCTTCTCAGCTATCTGTGATAGGCATTTCCATGTCCCTATTCTTTTGCAACCTTTGGTTCTGAGCTAACCTAATTATTAGCACATGAATGCTACAACAAACACCTGTGCACCAACTCCCACTGCCTTTACTGTGCAGCAGTACTCCTCTTTTGTTAGTTCTTTCCTCAGGTCATTTGTACTTTCTCATCTTGAATTAGTGTTGTTCCTCTAGTCAACTTTCATAAAGGACTGTTAACTCAAACAAGATGATTCAGGCATCTGATTTCCAACACAGGTCGATATCTGGTCTTCGTCCTTTCAGATTTTTCTTTTACCTGAATTACCTAGTTCCTTAAGGCTGGTATTAAAAACAGCCTTGCTGAAATTCAAAGCATCAGGGCTGTTTAACTATATATCCACAAATGTTGATGTTTATCGACTAGAGTAGGTAAAATCTGTTAGATGTTTTGGTTGTGTACAAATCCTTTGTTATTGCTGTATTATTTGTTTTGCTAATTCCTAATTTAATGCTAGATTGTATGCCATTACTTTCTCTATTTGAAGCTGCTAGACTGGTGATTGAGCATGATAGTTTTACCATGTACTTGTTAAATATCTGATGCTATGTACATTGTAGAAGAAAATTCCATTCAAGTATCTCTAAGAAAATATTTGGTATTTAGTGTTTTCATTTCATATATAAAAGTGGATTATACTAAGTAATATTTCTCTTTCTGTTATATCTTTTTGTACAGTGTCAAAACAGATTAGAGCCATTTGTATTTTCAAGGTTACAATGTCTTACAAGAGTCCACATCAACATGTTTTCATTAAGCATGTGTTTATTCAGCATTATCTTACTTGTAGCCCTTGTGTTAATTTTACTATTTTTAACACGTCTACCTGTATGTATACTATCAGTTTATATTTATTCCTTTTGGCTTCAGGTACATCACATGTTTTACCATTATGTGACAGATTACCTCCAGAGTTATTTGGTTAATGCTATTCTGTTTTGTTAGCTTTCCACTCAATGAGTAATTATCCTCTATACCAGCAGGTTGCTATTCCTTATAAGTGAGTAATTAATAATATCTCAATCAGGAACATGCCCTCTTGAAGATAGAATCTGTGAGTTATTTGCTATACAACTATTATTATAGGAACCATTACTTGCATTTCCTGTTATATTTAACTCATTATAAAGATCCAAACCCCAACTGCAAGCTACTGCAGTTCCATGTGATTGGTCTATAAATTGACCAATCAGTGTGAAGCTGTTGCATGATATGACTTCTCAGATGTTATAAAATTTTACTCCCTTTGCACCCTATAAAAGCTGTTTGATGCCTAACTTACCAAATGGCCTTGGACATTTGCACAGACAACTTTGGGAAGTCGGATCAGTTTTGACCACTCATACATGATGTCTCATAGGTAGCTTTCTCTGGACACAATATGGCTTTCTCTCCTCCCAGTCAGCAAATATATTATCATCATTTGTTGTAATTGGCCAACGCAATCATGTCTGGCAATAAAAATTAAAGGTAAAAGTTCTTTGATTCTTGCATCCTTCTTTGTTGATTGTAGTACTGCTTTCCATATTTTATTTACTTTGAATTCAAGAACATCATGCTGTCAATGTCTGCATTTATTAAATTTGGGTCTTCGCAATGTATCAAAAGACTGCCCAGAGATGTAGTCGCACTTAATCCCTGGCAACACTATTTTCCTGTGATTGAGTAGACGACTTAAAACAACACAATTGAGTACACTTGTGTATATTTATACCAAAATGATTATAATACTAACAAGACAGTGTAGGCCTTATATGAGGGCTGAAAGAATGCTTTCTAGGAATGCTTTGGTCATGAGAATTCAAGCGTGTAGAATATCTGGAGAATTGCATCTGTTTGAGCTTATCTGTTAAAGCCTGAATTGTATCTTCAGTTGTTTCATGAAATAATGCCAACTCAGAGGAAAAAGAAGAAATGACAATGGGAGAATAAAGTTCTGGAGAGGAAATATGCATAATATTATCTGCCAAGTTGACCAATTGGGTAGTTGAACAATGTTCTCTTATAGGCATTAAAATGGCTTGCACATTTGAAGGGAGGTGTGAGAAAGAGTTGTCATGACATTCTCTTCAACTGAGTTTTCCTCCATTAATTCTCTCCTAAACAGTTGGGAAGGAGTTGGTGAAACTGCTTCTGTGCTTCTGTTTGGATGTAAGTTTGTCACGAAATTTCTGCTTTCATACTTTGATAAGATGTGAATTTGAAATGGCTAGTAATCAAATCTTTGACTTCATACTGACTTAAAGGTGAAATTAGCATTATCTGAAAAAGTTTTATATCCTATGAAATTTGCTTTGAGCTGAGAAAACTAAATTGAAGTATCTCGAATATATGAAGGTGAAATGACAGACAAGGCAGCTTGAATGGTTAAACTATTGGTATTTTCAGAAGAGACAAATGGGACAGATGAAGTTGCCAATGAAACAGAAATTAGTTGAAATCATGAAAATGAAAAGATACAATACTGGCTGTTATAGCGAGCTTGGAGTTCAGGATCAACTTCACTCTGAGATAGGCTGCCAACTGGGTGAACCACACCAATGCATCTCTGGTCCAGAAAGGTATGGAATAGGACAATGCAGCCTGCCATATATGGGCTTCCATTATCCCTTGTGGACAGAGCTAAAGCAGGTGGTGTCAGCATCTTGTAGCAAAAATAATTTTTACTTCCACACACAAAAGTTAAATACCAATTGTTACTGCAACCATGCCCAGAAAGCGCTGAAAAAAATTTGTTTTGATAGTGTGAATTTGGAAAATAAACAGCCTTTATGCATTACTGATGTTGACCAGGCTGAATTTAAGCAAAAGAAAGTTTGACATTGTAAAGGTTAGATGCTTTTGCTTTGAAGGGCTGCTTTCCAATTGATCCTGGTGGGTTGTTGCTTTTATAACTACAAAAGCACAGGAACGTTTAAAACCTTGTAGAATGTCCTACTATATGGCATGATATTTCTGCTGGCCATTTGGTTAATGACCAGGACACATCACCTGACCTGAGTGTGGTCTTATACTAGTAACTGAAACTAAAGTTTTGATTCTAGGTCTTGCTACACTTTCAAGGTCTTAATCTACACTACAACAGTACTGTTTACTTTGGTAGTGTATGGTACCCTAAAAAAACCCCAAAAGACAATTAAGATTCCCAAGAAGTTTTTAGATTGTTTTGATAGACTAAAACTATGTAACATTTTTTTTGTATAGAATAAGTAACAAATATTCTGTTAATTTCATTTATATCATTAAAGAAAAGTGCTTTTATTAAACAATTCAAATTTTAGTGATTTCATTCATCTTCCACGTTGCTAATTTTGAGAAATTACCAAGACAAATTGGAGGAAAGCTTTTTGCTTGACTTAGTTCTTCATTGTTATACTGATGTTCAACAGTTCATGATACAACATGATGTTCAGACCTCTATTCTCATCATCTAAAGTTCACATATTGGTGGAGGGATTTCAACCATATCAATGTAATTTTCATTGTTAGGTGAGTAACTTTCTTCTGCATAATTTACTGCATCGTGGATTAAATAAAATGATTTGATGACATCCTGGAAGAGCATCTGCTAAAAATAAAATAATTTATGCTATTAAATAGCTGTCTATATTGCATCAGTGTATCATTTACATTAAAAAAAAAAAAAATTTTTCCAGAACAAAAACGTCTGCCTATGTAATTCATATTGTTATGCACTGCATCCATAGAAAATAGGAGAAATGGAATCATAGTGTCCATGATCTTTATTTTGGTACCAAACTTTCAGAAGCATGCTCTGAAAGTTTAATCACCTTAGAAGATACAGTAAAAATTTAGTTATCCAAACCAGACAAGCAAGGAATATTTTGTTCAGATAATTGATCTGAAAATAAATCAATTACTGACAGGAAACATGTTTATGTGTATTAATTTTTTTTTTTTATTTCATTCAATCAACATTAAATATATACAAACACTGGATATTGTTAGAAATTTCATATGATACTAATTAAGTCAGGAGTTCTTTAAATAAAGATATGGAGCTGAAAATTCAAGGAAGCATTGTGTAATTTCAGAAAAAATAATTTAAGTAGGTGCACTAGGAGTTTGTAGGAATATGCTGAGTATATTTAAATAAGGTCCATTGGGTCGGTGCATAATCATTATTTTGTGAAAAGCATATCCAGACGCTATTGCTTGAGGTGCTTGTGTTGGTTCATTTATGTCAGCAATAACATGTGATGAAGCTTCTTCAACTTAACAGCATTGACTTTGTGTTTCATACCACGTCATGAAAAGTCACAAGCCATATTGATAGCTTTGTTAAACGGGACGACAGGTGGTGTTGGAATCTGATTTTCTTTATCATTCATAAGGTCAGTAGTTTCTTGTTGCTTTACTATAACTATTCGCATCCGTACAGCAGAGTTGATACGACAACAGCCCGATAGATCATGAGCTTCGTTTTGAATGTCAGATCCTTGTTGCAAAAGACCCTGGCTTTGAGACGACCAAAAGAGTCATGACCTGATTGGATGCGATGTTCGATATCCTTACCACATCCTGCAGTGGATGACAGAAAACTTCCAAGATAGCAGAAATCCCCAACGACCTCAATTGATTGGTTGTTGATGGTGATGTTGGGGCTGTCAAGGTTGGTACGAGGAGCTGGTTGAGCGAGCACTTTGGTTTTGGCAATGTTCACTTTCAGGCCGAAGGTTTGATAAGCTCTGCTGAAGTTGTTTGTTGAGGTTTGGAGGTCCTCTGCAGTTGAAGCTGGGGCTGTGTTATCGGTGTATTGAAGCTCAGTGATCTGACCATAAGGACATGAAAAAACTAGAGCGCTTCCATCAATCCAAACTTCGTTCTATCCTGAACATCAACTGGAAAGATCACATCACCAATAACTCTGTGCTTGAAAGATCAGGTCTCCTGAGCATTGAAGCCTTGATCATTGAATATCGTCTCCGATGGTCAGGTCACGTCCGTCGGATGAATGAACACCGCCTTCCCAAGTTCTGTCTCTACGGTGAACTGTCTGAAGGAAAATGTCCTCGTGGAGCCCCCTTGAGGCGCTACAAGGACCAACTCAAATCAACCTTGAAAAGCACCAACATCAACCCTGCACACTGGGAGGATATCTCGGCAAACAGACCCCTCTGGAGACACACCATCAAAACGGGTTCAGCGGACTTCAAGAAAGCCTGAGTTGCAAGAGCTGAACTCAAGAGACAGGAGAGAGAGAGCAGCGTCTTCTCCTTCCCAAACCAACCCCTTCTATCCCTTGTCCACAATGTCCCCATATGTTTCGTGCAACCCTTGGATTGCGGAGCCATCTACGGTTCAAAAACCCAGGAAAATGAACTGGATTGCGAGCTTGTTGGTTCGTCAAAGATCGAATTGTAGCATCATTACCACGTTGGGCTTCCACCACTCGGGGCCCATCCTGCGGCCTTGATTCCCTCACAACCCATAGCACGAAGTCTAGCCCTGACAATGCAACACATGTGTTTGGCTTCGAGGTGCTGGTTTAATGCCAGTCTCTTGGCCGTCACCTGAGTCGCAGAGCCAGTTCTCATTGCTTCCTCTAATTCCTTAACTAAAACTGATTCCCTCCTACGCTCTCTAGCCTCTAGACTTATGCTATATCTAACAGACTCAAATTTAATGGCTCGTTTGAGAGCATACCACCATTTATTATTAATAATGGCGCCGGTTAATGCCCTCTGAATCAACAAACTAATCCGATCTCTGTACTCCTCAATTGCCGGAGCCTCTAGTATATCGCTTATCTATGTCGAGCCTACAAGTGATCATTTTATGATCACTGTAGCTGACTGGGTAAAACTGTAGACACTTAGCTATATTTCTATTTACTTTTCTAATTAACACTCTATCGATGTATGACCTGGAAGATCCGTCGCTATTTGACCAAGTCCACATTGGAGTGTTTGGAAATTCCAACCTATAAAGGTCTGCCAGCTCAAACCGGCTTAGCAAATCCAGGAAGCAAGAATTACCTTTTCTAGTAGTATTTGAGCCAACATAATCTACGCGTGCCTCACAAATTGTGTTGAAGTCTCCTAGCACAACTAAAGAATGTGATGTACTGAGAAACTTCTCTAGATCCCGAAAAAAATTCACTTTGCCCTGATGGGTGGGGTGTATAAATTGCAACCAGTCTGAAAACTTTACCATGGCTGAGCGTCAAGTCCATGACGACCAGCCTACCTTCTGGATCTGAAAAAATTAACTTTTTCTCAGAAACCTGGTTTCTTTTTAATAGGACCAACACCCCACTCCCCCTAGAAGGACAGCCTGGAGAGAAAAAAACTCTCGTAGCCATTCAACAGGGGGAGCAGAACTCTTGGCCCTCTCAACCGGGTCTCTAGCAACAACAACATCCAAATCACGCAACCTGATGTCATTAAGGAAGCGACCTTGCTTCCAGCCTGTCACCAGGCTACGCACAATTAAACAACCTACATGAACTGACTCCATCACTTACCTCGCATCACTGGTTCGGCGATTCTTCTTCTTTTTCCTTCTCCTTTCCTCGGGGTCTTCCCATATTTGGACGTAGGACCTCGTAAATGTATGGAGAAAAATCCATGAAAGAATTCGGACTTAATCTGTCCGTAATCCTTCCGGCCTATCTTATAAATGAAAAAGTCTTTTGAAGTTGTTTTTTCTACTCGTTTGGCAGACGCAATAGCTGCCAAACAGTTCAAAAGTCTATTATTAGAGGCCTTGATAGCCATATATGTAATTTCATTTTCTTTTTCATTCTTCTTTTTTAGATTTAGTTTGGTGGGGGCGGGCTGTGTTTTTTCCTTTTTTTTTTAGTACAGACGACCACCCCTCCTCTCCATCTTTCTCTTCACTCTCTTCTGTTGACCTTAGTGTTGTCTCTGGTTCTTGTGTTGTTACAGTTGCCTCTTCATTTGATTCAGCCACCGCTTCTTCTTGCTCTTTGGTCTTACATTCCGACCTGATATGGCCTTTTAGACCGCAGTTGAAGCACCTAGGCTTCCTTCCTTCGACAAAAACTATTAATTTCTCTATTCCACCTAAATTAATAGTTTCTCCGATCTCTTCTCACATAGCTGCTTCTGCTTGAATTATCATGGTCAAGCATTGACCCTTCCAATGTTCTTCTTTTTCCACCGAGGCCTGGTGTATTGTTATTTTTTCCTCCAGGCCCTTCGTGATTTCTGCAACCAAACACGCTGCATCCACTTCCGGTGGGATATTGTTTACAGTTATTTTTGATGTTCTTCTTCCCATATATAAGGGAAGAAGAACCACCTCCCCTGTTCTGAGTGTCTCCGAAGAGTATTTTCTCGCTGCCTCTTCCGACCTGAACCATACCTCTATTGTTCCGAATCTCTTTGCTCGGTTGATATAGGTAATTTCAGGCCATATTTTTTAAAGACATTTCTCTATTATTTTTTCTTCCATTTTAAAAATCTTTTATTTTTCCTTGCTGTATGTTTTATAAATTATCCTTTTTTTTTCTACTGATTCAGTTTCATCTTTTGGGGTGGCAACTTGAATCTCCGACCCCTCCTTTTTAATTAATGTCATGTACTTTTGCAGGTTACTACTATCCGTGTTTATTTCTATGCTCTTTCTTCCTGCTACCTCTGCAAACTTTTTTTGTGATACCACCGTTGAAACTGTCGGTGAAATTTCATCATCGAAAATACTAGTAAATGCTTCAAGTGGGAATTCACTTGGTGAATTCAAAAGGTTTTCCATTTTTTTTCCCAAGTTGGTTTAAAAGCCGCAATAATAATAACAATAATTCCCCCATAGGTGGGGAATTCCAACAAGTTGCTTTTCAAAAAAGCAAATAACAGTTTTTTCCAACAATGAACACAAATCTCCAAAACAAATTACAGATTTTGAAAATCAAAACTTACTAATAACAGAGAATAATTAGAAGAACACATCCAACCATCCACTGCATATATTTCATTATTAAAAAATTTGGTTAGAATTGAGATAAGTATATATAGAAGTTTCTTTTATTTGTCAGAAGATTCTATTTCAAATCTAAAATTAATTTAATATGAATGTTATTATTACTTATAAAAGTAATATAGTAGAATCTAGGTTCAAATTCTTAAGTGTTTAGATTTAATATATTTATTTTAAATTTAATTTAATGTAATTATGAAAGTATTGTGAATTACTAGTATTTGAGTTCAATTATTAAGTGTCTAGATTTAACACGTATATATACCTAACACTTATATATATACATATATATATATATATATATATATATATATATATATATATATATAACTTTTATAAGTAATATTCTAAAAGAATATATAACTGAACTTATGTTGAGTGCTCAATTATTTTGAGCAAATAAATGTGTATATATGTGTTTTTATATTATTAATAAATTCATAAACTCATCAATAATATACTCAGGAAATCAATATTTAATATTTTGAAAGACATACATCCAACATGACACGGCAACATAATAAATTAAAAATATAAATATACGAAATATAAATATCAATATATATAAATATCTGAATATAGATAAATATATGTGTGAATATATATGCGTATAAAAATTTATGCGTAATTAAGCATGAATATTGTAAAGTCTAAAATATAAAATATAATATAAAGGAACCTAAAATTTAAAGAGTTAAATATCTTACGATCGTTTCGCGGATATTACTATAATCACAAAGTGATCTAAAGATCATCTTATTATCAGTAATTCCGCTCTTCAGAGATGCATTAAGAACCAATAGTATATATATATATATAATATTAAAACATTAGAAATATTAAAAAATTAAAAATGATAATAAAATATATACTGTCCTTTCTATAAATTGTCAAATTAATCCTTCTGAAATATGTAAAGTTCATTCCTTTCATCCTTTGTTGAAATTTCAAGTGTTAAACACTTATTTGTATAAGAATTGGTATTTTTTTTTCTTCTTCTAAATGTATAGAAGACCTCGGCAAAACTCATCCCGCTATTAGACGTGTTGGTAACCCTATAAATCCGATCCAAGTTTGAAAATTCATCCACCGCGAATATTTTAGCATTAAATTTTAAATTTATATCTCTTTATTACCCACTAGGGGCCAAACAAAGAAAGGGACAAACAATCTGATTGGGGTCAGATAAAACATATGGGGTTACAAAAAATATGAAACAATTAAAAATTCGGTGATTAAAAAATATATAATAAAATCGAAAATCGGATGTTACAATAAACAACACACAAAACAATATAGACAGATGAAGTGGGGGACTGGGTTACGCTCTGACCCCACGAGCCCCATCCCACCACTGACACTTTCGAAGACACCTATGGCGTATTCAATTGGGCTCTTTCACTCGCAACTCTCGAGCGACATATTTCCATCTTGATTGAAACATTTTCTCCGACAAACACTTTCTCTCCACTCGTATTTTTCTTTTCAAATGAAATGAAAAATATCTCACCAGACCTTGACTAGAGATGAAAGTGCCCGTCTTGTTCCCTTCCATTCTAGTCTTCCACACAACCTCTTTCGCTACTGCTACTGTAATGAGGAAACATTTCTTACCTTCGTTTGATAACAAACTTGGCGGGTCAATTTTTATAATTGACTCAGCTGACAACCGTACTCTTCCTTCACTTGACCTTAGGTGTTCCACGTAAACCCACATTTCAGAGACCTCCGGACACCGTACAATAGCGTGCGGGACGGTTTCCCTATCCCACTCGCATCTTGGACAGGTCGGTGATATCTGCGTTCCATGTCTTGCAAGTTTATCGTGAACAGGCAAGGCTCCTCTGTAGCATTTCCAGGTCAAAGACATTTGGACATTATCCAACGACTTCAACCTGAATGTACAGAAGAACAGGCTGTCGAGTTCAATAAATCCGAGACCCAGAGTCGTTCCCAGGTCATCGTCACATTCTGCCTCTACCTCGGTCTACGAAAGCACCAAGCTTCCTTTGCACTCATACTGGCGAAGTTGGGGAACATTTGTCTTGTCAACGGAGACCACACCTGGTCACCATCCAGGAGTATCCAAAGATGCCTCAACCTCAACGCATGTCTGCGCATCATCAACCACATTTTCTGTTTCCAGAGGCTCCACAGAATGGAGTCGGGCAGCTTCCTCTGACTCCATTCTCACCTCTACCGTAGCATAGCGCTTGCCTCTGGTTATGTAAGTAATTTTTTAAAATAATGTTTTTAGGCGTTTTTCGATCTCAGCCTCCGATACGTATTCATTTTTTTTCCCTTTTTTACTATGTTTTAAATATTATCGTTTGCTTTTGTGTTCTTTCTATGAAACTTTGGGGAGGGGTTGCAACAACACCATGACCTTCTCTCTTCATCATATGCTTATGCTTCTCGGCATTCCCGATGTTGACCGTTCTTTTCTTGTCACCAGCGACTGCTGCAAAATCAACCCTTTTCCCTGATTCTTCCTTGTCCTTTACTATTTTCAGATTTCCTGCTTCGTTATTATTTTTCGCCAATGTTGGCCAATCTTTTTCCATCAACTGTTCTTCACATATTTCTTCCTTTTCATGTGTAGGACTGACTCTTCCTGCTTCGGCCATCATGCAGGCCTCCCTACACGGGGAAACCGTTACTGGTTTCACCAACTGTTACAAAGAGATTTCTTCTCTTTCTTTCAAAATTTTACAATTAAAGTTTTACAGCACAAAAACACAGACAAAATTCAAAAATATTCCAAAGATCACACTATCCAAAAAACGTCCAACACGGCTCTTTTTTCAACATTAAATTTTAAATTTAGCTAGATTTCAGAATATTGCAAATAAATAGTTTTTGTTAGATTCCATTTCAAATTCGATTTCAATTTAATTTTCTTTTTCTTTTTTTTTTTCGATGAAGTAATATATTGGAATCCGAGTTCAAACTCTCAAGCATTCATTCTTAATTAATTAATTGTAAATTGCTATCATTAGAATTCCCCCACTAAGTCTCTACGTTTAACATGCATATATATCTAATATTTACCCCTATATATATGTGTGTATATACACCCAAATATGTACGCTTTTTATATAGATATGTTCATAAGAATACACACGTGTTTTTTTATTTTACCTTATTTTTGGATTTATTATAATATTTGAAGGTTTTATAATACCTGTGTTTACATGATGTTATCGCATCTAATCTATTATTTATTAAGTTATCTAGTTTATATAGTAATATATTCAGCGATTCTAATGTGCATAAACGGCAATTATTTGATTTATGTGTGTATGGTGTGGCAGAATCTATTATTGACCAGTCTAGTTTATAATTAATTTTATTTTTATTAAGTTTTTGTATATATGTAGCTAATGAGGTTGTATTATTATTTGTATTTGGTTTAAAGGAATGTATATGTGCCAGGTATCTTTGTTTAAAATTAATAGAGCTCCCTATGTATACCATTTTATGTGAGTTATTAGTTATTGTTACTATGCATTTATATATTATATTTAATCTTTTGCAATTTCCTTGTAAAGGACATTTTTTTATTTTTACTTGAGCAATTATTATTTATATATCTCTGTTGTGAATGTTTATTATTATCCTTATTATTATTAGTGGTATATAAAGTATTATTTATAGAATTTGTTGTGGTATCTATTATGTTGGAGTTATGTGTGTTCATTTTTTGTGAATTATTTTTATTTATATTAGGTTGTATTGGGTTTACTGCTATATTTTGTCTTTTTTTCAGTTATATGGTATTTATTATGTTTTTGCTGTCGTATTATATCAGTATTATTATTAGGGGTTTGCGTATTTATATTCTTATATTTATTTGCACTTCTATTTATGATGTCATTATTATTGCTATTATTAACATTATTGTTATTATTTTAGTTTTTTTATATGTATGAATTTTTCGTCTATTTGAACTGGCAATAATAGATCCTATGTTTGGTGTTGTGGAAAAAGAAATTTTAATACATGATCTATTGAATATGTGGTGATATTTGTGGTCTGTGGGGAAAGATTTTTTAATTATATTAAGAAATGTTTTTGCTAAGCCTTTAACTTTTAAGGAAAATGGAGGTGTAAACCATATAATTTGTCTATTTGAGCTCCACATAGGTAATTTTTGGTATTTATCTAATGATTTTAGAAAATGTATATTATTCATAGGATATTTATTTTGATGTTTAGTTCTTTGTGTTATATTATTTTTATTTTTAGAATTTTTATTATATTGTGTATAATTTTTATGTTTTATTTTTAATTGTATATTATTGGTGCATGTGGTATTATCTTTATTTTGTATTTTGTTATTTTCTATCATATTGTTTAGTTCTAATTGTGCTATGTAATTTTTTAATTTGGTATTTTTCATATATTTAATACTTTGTTTATGTCCACTTGCCCGTAACGCTTGATTATAATAATCAGCATGGCAATTAAAAATTTCCTCATTATATGATAAATCAGATATTCTTATAGAAATACTATTTACTATACTTTTAAGTAATGAAATATGATGATTTGAATTTATATTTACGTATTTGAGATATTCATTTGGTTTATGATATGGAGAATATATTGAAGTATTGAGGTCCAACGTTACATCTAAAAAATTTGCTTTAGTATAACTTTCTTCGAATGTGATGGATAAGCCAAAATTTTTATAGAATTTATGTAAATCTTCTCTTAACTTTCCTACTTTTCTTTTGGATCTACCATTATATATAAGGAGTGCGTCATCCCTATATATTCCTCCTTTCAAGGATGGAAAATAATGTTTAGTTTCGTTTAGTAAATATAATCCCACTAAGTCTGTTATTTGTGCCGAATCGGATGATCCCATTGTGATATCAAATAAGTTAAATAAACTATTGTTACCTGATCTACACTATAATTTATCATTGAATTTTATCAATGTTTTTCTAGCTAATTGAATAATGTCAATTTCAAGTAGTGTAATGTCAGTAAGATTTTTAGCTAAAATTATTGCTTTATTTAATATAATAGGTAATATGGAAGCATAATAATTATTAATATCAAATTGTATAAATGATAAGCTAGTCTTATTAGGTAATAAATGAAACCAAGAGATTACTTCTCCCGTATTGAACCATAAATTAGAATTAAGTTTTTTCTTTATTATAGGAATAATTCTATCTAGTATGTTCTTACTTACTCTTCCGAGGTCTGATTTAGTAGGACAAATTAGTCTAATAGTGGGATTAATATTGTCATCTTGTTTATGGTCTTTTAGATTAAAGTGTGGAGTGTTTGGAGTATATATTTCTGTGCGGTCTTCAATATCCAATTTTTGCATAATTATGGAATGTTCATCATTTAGTATATCTAGTTGTTATTTTATCTAGTTAGTATATCTAGTTAGTTATTTTATAAGATTTACATAATTCGTTGTGTATAAAATCATTGTATTGGGTGGGAGTAATGGAATATAAATTCCCTGTTTTATCTGAGAAAACATGTATATTATTAGGTGATTTAAAAAAAATATTTTTTGTTATTTCATTTAGAGTTGATTGCGTTCTTCTCATACTGATGTATAAATAACTTAGATATAAAACGGGTGAATGTGGCAGAAAATGTATATTTTGAATTAAAATTTATCTGTTCCTGAATTTTTTAACATATTATTTCAATTTCGTAAATCATCATTATTCTTTTGAAAGTTGAAGAATTTCCGAGATGTTGTAAAAGGATATTAATAATAATAATAGTAATAATAATGTAAGCTAATATATTTTACAGTGACTGTAAAACATCTGTATGAATGTGGTTTGAGTACTGTAATTTGAGAGACCAACGTAATGTAAAGACAGGTTAAACATTTATGAATTAATTTGAAATAAGCTAATGAAAGATATACAGAAACTTACATTGATAAAGTCGACAGCAATTGGTAATACTCACTGGCGTAATACCTCATTGTAGACTGTTTTTTGTTTTTTCCATTTGGTGTGTATGCGAAAAGACTGTCTTTGCTCCCCACTCTTGAACATCCCACGTAGAGTTGGCCATGTGAAAAACATGATTCCTCCAAGTGTAGTCCGGCAACCGAAAGCGTCTGCCCCTGTGATTTATTGATTGACATTGCAAAACTGGTGCGAATGGGAAATAGAAGTCGTCTAAATGTAAAGGGGATATCAGCATCAGATGGAGTAAGTGGAATTCTGGGAATAAAAACATCTTCTGTTCCACACCCTGATATAATTGGTTGCTTCAAGGACATTTTGCATGGGTTTTTTTATCACAAGACTTGTACCCTTGCAGAGTGTTGTTGGGTTTAGATTCCTAAGAAGCATAACAGGAGTTCCAACTTTCAGCTGAAGTTTGAGGTGGCATTCCCGGAGGTTGAAGAGAATTCAGGTCTTCGATAGGGTAGTTTACCACTTGGTCAGGGTTGGGAAAAGAATCCATAGATTTGTAGACATATAGACTACCAGGAATGACTTGCAGCAGCTGGTCATTTATTGCGTTGACCAAACTGTTTTTTGGGGCTAAAATAGCTCTTTCGCATAACCACTTAATGTCGTGATAGTTTTCATGTAGCCTGGGGAAGACTTTTGTTGTGAGCTCTTCTACTGTACTGACAGGTGTACAAATGGAGGATATTGAAATTTGTCCACCTGCATCAAGTATCAGTTTTCCATCTCCAAGCGATAAAACATTTGAAGCGAATTGCGCTGCTTGTTGGTCATTATGCAGTTTCGCTCGCATATTCGTTGTCAGAGTGAGTTTTGTTACATGTTGCTATAAGAAAGATGATTTGAGGCATGCACTGACTTCATCAGCCCTGGTCCCTTTGGGAATAACAGGAAGTGTCTGACGAAAGTCGCCAGAAAGAAGAAGCGTTATACCTCCCATAGGAGTTGTGCAATCCCTGATGTCTTGGAGTGAAGTGTTGAGGGCTTCTAGAGCTCGTCTGTGGGCCATAGGGCATTCATCCCACACGATGAATTGGCACTTCTGCAAAAGCATGCCTTTTTCAGACGTTTTGGTGATGTTGCAGGAGGGGCTTTCATATTTCACTAAGTGTAATGGCAGCTTAAAGGCAGAATGAGCAGTCCTGCCGCCAGGTAGGAGAGTTGCAGCAATACCGGAGGATGCCACTGCCAATGCAATGATTTTATTGAGCCTCAGCTTTGAAAGAAGAAGCTTAATAATGAAAGTTTTTCCTGTGCCTGCAAGTGCATCTAGGAAAAAAATCCCACCTTTCTGGTTCTGAACATTTCCCACAACTGTGCTTATAATTTGTTGCTGTTCTGGTAGGAGCTTCGGCTCATGTTCGTGTATGAATTGGGCAAGAGTGTCAGCATTGTAGGACATTTCACGAATGAGCTTGGTTGACGTAAAATTCGATCTGTCACGAAGAGTTGCAGGCAGTCTGTACACTTGCAAAGTGGTTCCACCCAATGAAGCAATCTTATTTTCTATATCAATCAAAGCACAGTTGTAGATCTGATCATTGGCAGAATTAATTTCGGGAACTTGCCTTTTTTGAAGTTGGTAATATTCTTCAGCAAGGTCATTTCTATACCTAAGCCACAGAGAGACCGGGTCTGATACCTCGCATATATATAAAAGAATGGCAAAGAGGGCTCTGAGACTTTTAGCAGAGCGCGAATTGGAAGCTTCAGCAAGAGTTGCATCCCACTTTGAATCGTCCTCGAGCAGGCCATGTCTTAGGCATGCCTCCCTGAAGGTGGAACAGATCTCGCCGTTCACGGTTTTCAGGTGTTGGAATGATTTAGGGCCCCTGACTTCATGAAGGTAAAAGCACTCCTGCTGACTTGGGTGAATGGTATATACCCTGCCGAGGCAAGTGTCAAACTTCATAGTGGGGAAGCCATTAACCTGCCTGCCTATCCTATGCTTCCATGTATTGTTGTTCCAAGTGTAGTATGATGATACTTGATGGTAGAGCAATGTTTCAGCAAATGTATCTACGTTACATAGCTTGAAAAAGGCAGTTAGGGTAGTGTCTTTCAGGTATTCGACAACAGTTGCAGCAGTTGAAGGCGTGAAGTAAATGCGTTGACCATTCTCAAGGTGGATTGCGAGCTGTTGAATAAGCGGATGCCTTTGATGTAAAGGAAATCCGAAAATTCTCCAGAATGCTTCATTGCTGCTTATATATCTGCTGACTTGGTATTGTGCTACCTCGTCTCGGTTACCATCTTGCTGCAGAGAGAACGTAGCTGCATCTGTCCCTTTATTTATATATTTGCAGACATATTTGGTAGTCTTGATTGAACTGCAAAACTCTACGTTGATATGAGCGTTAAACGCTTTGGACAGAAGCGGGCAAAATTGCACAATCCATCTGTTGTCTACTTTGTGGTGCTCTACCTTAACCATGAGCCCACTGTCTTCAGGACGCCTTCGCCTGTATAGGGGGTAGCTATCATTGCCCATCTGAGTATGAAGCTTGAACTTCTTGGGAAACCCTTTCGTGCATTTCGAATCTCTGAAGCATGGTGAATGGATGTTAAATCCATACCCAAAAGGTCTGTGAATCATGTTTGAGCGTACTATCTGAAAAAGATCTGGGTCTACCGCTGGATCAGGCAGTTCTGCTGATATAAGGCTGTCTATATTGTTTGAATTGATTTTTGAGGACAACCATAAGAGAATATGGGCATGCGGAAGACCTCTTTTTTGCCACTCAACAGTATACATGTCGCATTTGACACTTCCGAATATCTGTCCTCTCTTGATCAAATCCATGAGTTTCTGTAGCTTCAACCGAAAAACTCTGGCAAGAAGATCGTGCCTGTCAGTGGGCCTCTGACTGTTTAATAATTCAATCCACTTGGGGTTGCAAGTAAAGGTTATGAATAAATCCAGGCGACCAAAATGACATACAAATGTCATGGCATCTTGCCTTCTCTCATGCATATACCGCGGACCCCCGGTAAATGAAGAAGGTAAAATGCAAACCTGTCCAATATCTTGAAGCAAGACGTCATTGATTATGCCATCCTGAAGGTGGATATAATTCTCAGACCTTAGCTTTTTTTGATTATGGTGAACGAAACACCTTTCAGACTCCATCTTGGTGTAGATATCCACAACAAATTGATAGAACAGGTCACGTGAACAATGGAGATGATTCATTGAGTTTCCTCGAGTCATAAGGCGATATGAATAGAATTCCATGCATGAAACGTTTTTGCTGGTACATTCGTCTGGTCTTTGTGGATGATGTTGAGGAATACCGAAATGGTACCCTTCCTCACCGTAAACGAATAACAAGGGGTACTGGAGGGCATCGTATGCCCTATGAGATTCATGTATTTGTTGGATGCTGTTATCGCGGCATGACAAAACAATATACCTTGGATTAGAGGGTTCACCTTGAAGAACAATGGCGACTTCATTACAAGATGGTTGATTATACCGGCCTGCATGCTCACCAAATGGACGTTTATCAGCATCTATGACAACATTGAAATTGAGGCCTGACGCTATCTCTAAAGCATACTTGAAACTCTTAACATAACTATTTGTTTCATGAAGCATTTCCTGTAGCTGCAATATCAGTTGGAAGTTAGTCCCAGGTGATATGTTATTTCGTTTTGCCGCCTGTTCTTGGTAGCTGCAAACGAAGTATAGTTGAAGAAACTGCGGCTCTTGGATGGTATCACATTGAAGAGGTCCTATCCTGTGGTAAACCTGACCCTGGACTTTAAATGTAGGCATGAATCCATCCTTTCGGATGATATTTGCACCAAAAGAGGTCATTTGAAAAGCATAGTTATATTTTCTTATGTTGTGTAGGAAGTGTCTTGAATCAGTAGTTGTTCCCAGAAGAAGCTCCTGCAGTGGTTGTGGGGGATCCTCCAAAGCGGGTAATTTCACTTTTCCACCTGAACAGCACATTGCAGGAGGTTCTCCTGGCCACTTATTTGCAGAACAGAATGAGCAAATGAGTGTCATATTGGAAATGGAGATTTCAGGGTAGGATGAATAATCCATGTTTGGCTTATAATCGAACGCCTGTAATAACCATCTGGAACTGCATGGTTTCATGACACCTTTGCGAAGACCTTTACGATGGGCGATGGTGTTCAAGCGGTCTTGTCTCACTTCCAGGGGCTTGGAAGCTCTTGCAGCAGCAGTTGAAGAAGCATGAGCAGCAAGGCGAAGGGTTCGATGTTCACCATCTTCAGAAGCTCTAGTGGCAGCAGTTGAAGCAGCATTTCTTGCTTGACGCAGGGTTCGTTGGTCTTGAGTCTGAGCAGCTCTTGAGGCAGCAGTTGAAGCAGCGTTTCTTGCTAGACAAAAGGTTCGTTGGTCTGGAGTCTCAGCAGCTCGTTGAGCGGCTCTTAAAGAAGCGATTCTAGAATTTCTTTTTCGTTTCATTCCCCAACGCACTCTCTTCTTTGGTGGCATTTCGTAAGGAATGTGATGAAGAAAATAAGAGCAACGTATGGTTTCAGATTGAAAAATACTGTACGAAAGGGTGTGTAATTACCAAAGTTGGAAATGGAAGTTGCTCATGTGTATTTCAGGCCGATATTATGTTTTGTAGTTGAAACATATAAATAGTAATGAAGCATCCATTTATATTGGTAGTGTTTTGAAACAGAAAATGTATTTGTAATTGAATTCGTGTTAGTAAACTGGGTATATAAAAAAATACATAAAATTGCACTTTCGAAAGAATGAAAACCTTATTGAAAGTGTTGTGTGGAATGTTATTATTGGTAAATGTCTTACCTTGAAAGCAGGATATGTAAATATTTATGTTTAGCTGGACACTTAGTGAACCATTAGCATCTGGTTTACATATAATTACTGTAACGTAGGTTATCTCCCTTTTGTTTATGTAGAATGTCGTGATTAATTCCCAAACAAAAGAAAATGCCGAAATTGACCCATTTTAGCAAAGTTGTGAATAGAACCTGCTCATGTGTACTTCAGGCCCATATTATGTTTTGTAGTTGAAACATAAATAGTAATTAAGCATCCATTGATATTGCTAGGGTTTTTGTAGTTCATGTGTATTTGAGGTCCATATGTTTTTTAGTTGAAACATATAAATACTAATTGATATTGGTATCATTTTCGTAGTTTTTGGGGAAGCTAAGAGGAGGATATAAACAGAAAATGTATTTGTAATTGAATGGGTGTTAGTAAAGGGGATATATTAAAAAATACATAAAATGGCACTTTCCAAATAATGTAAACCTTAAAGTTATTATGTTTTTTCCAAAATATTATATACTCGTATACATGCATAAATAAATGTCTATATTTTATAGTGATATGAAAAGATAAAAAAAAAAAACTCAGTTTGTAGGAATAAATTTTTGTCGATCGTATTTGAAAACGATGTCCCGCTATTTTGTTTTTGTTAGAAATGGAAAGTGAACTTGCAATTCCCACCAATTAGAATGAGGTCATTGGTAACCATAGGTACATATATATGTGTGTGTATTTACGTATGATTGGTAGTGTGTCTGTTTATTTGAATGAGGTATGTATGTATATATGTATGTATTCCTATATATGTGAGAGTATAGTTTCTCGGCATGAAAATGAAAGGATTAAAGTGAAAGTATCTGTCATAACAGTATGTTCTTTTGTTCTTGTAATTGTTGTTGGATCGTTCGTAAACGTTCATAAGAGAAAATAGGAGTTGAAAGGATTTGTAAAGGTCGTAGAAAGAGGAAATTTAGGTTTTATTAGGGGAGGAAATATTATTTCGCGCAGTTTAATGGATTTTATTGGTAACTGTGATTTATTTTGACGGAAAAAATAACGCAGTTACCTAAGTTATGGTATTTAGAATATTAATTCCGATTGTTTCATTCAAGAAATTTGGAATTGTGTAAATGTATGAATTGTATACACACACAAACACACACACACTCACAAACTCAGCTATATATTTATAGATATATGTGTATGTATATATATGTATGTATATATATGTATGTATATATATGTATGTATATATATGTATGTATGTATATATATGTATGTATATATATGTATGTATATGTATATATATATATGTATATGTATGTATGTATGTATATGTATGTATGTATACGTATGTATGTATGTATATGTATGTATGTATGTATATGTATGTATGTATGTATGTATGTATACATATGTATGTATATATATGTATGTATATATATATATATGTGTAGAAACGAACTCACACACACAGGCAAATGAACCCACACATAACTCACATACACGCACAACAAGCATTAACACATACACTCACACACACTACGCATATACACTCACACACACACGAAATAATCCATGTGCGATCCACAGAGCAAACCTCATGCATATACACACACACACACACACACACATATACACACACTCACACAAAAAAATACAGGCACACACTGCTAGGAAATCACACCCACACAACACAGACACACGCACACACACATACTCAAAAACTGCCTGCCTACTTTCTACTGACCATTGTCCACAACCACTCCCAAACTATTCCTGCTACTAATTCCTTCCACTACGTCACACATACATACGCACATACACATTCTGTTATTACACACACACACACACAGACCCTCGTGCACGCACACATATTTACCTCTCTCTTTCACTCTCCTGTCTTAGAAAGAACTTTTTCTCCACCACTTCCTCTTCCGGTCCTTCCACAATGTAACCTCGTGGACATCAGTGGCGATTTTTTCTTCCTCCGTTTTTCCATTCTTTGAACTTTCCTTGTTTCTGACGAAGAGCTCCGCTCGAAACGTCATACTCTCTCTCTTTCCTTTCCCGAGCGTCTTGTAACACAATCTGTATCACATCCTCACGTTGTTTTTTGTCTTTTTCCTTTTTTTGAACTTATATAACGTACGTTCACACGGATCCTGGCCTTTTAACTGGATTTGGAGTAGCCAATTGCTGGAATTTTTGTACCTCGGATTACTGTTCCTGTTGGACTACTGTTCCTGTTGGATCACGCCTTTGCTGCTCCTTGATTGGATATCAGCTTAATTTGTCCATGACTCTTCCAATTTTTTCACTGTTTTCACTTTTTTCACGTTCTCCTTCTAACTTCTCGTTCTTCCCTTGTCTCGCCACCAATAATAACACCCACACCGACATTCACATCCTCTCACCATGCCTAACCTTCACTCCTTCCTCCAACATCTTCAGTCCCTTCTTCGCCGTTTTCTTTCTTCCCCCCCCCACAATGCTTGCAACCCACAAAAAACCTCTCTTACTTGCTTTTGAAAAAGACCTGCCATACGAGCCATCTCAACTTTCTCTGCCATTGCCTCTGCCATCACGTCATACACCGTGGCTTCCTCTTGAAGTTCCACGCTCCCCCCTATTCCTCCCCCATCATCGAGCCCACCCTTGCCTGCACCTCCCGTCTCATCATCCGTGCCACTATCCGTGCCACTATCCGTTCCACCCGTTTCCTCCTCCACTCCGTTGACCACCAACTCTCCCAAGCTTACCTCCTCCTCTCCTCCCTCTGCCCTCAACCCTTCACCCAACCTATACTCCACTTCCTCCTTAATCTCAACCACCAACTCCACAATTTCCTCACACACACAAACCCTCCACTAACCTAAAATATATCAGTAAATCCCGCAATCATCCAAATTCTGTAACGAGAAATTTGGTCAAAAATATTTCACTTAGACTAACCAATCTATCTACGAATGAATGCATCTTCAATAAAGAGGCTGAATTTTACAATTTAGCTTTATTAAAAGCAGGTTACAGAGAAAAGGTTAATTATATAGATTCTACTTATGAAACCGATCTGAGTAGTAATAATAATAATAATATTAATAGCAATAGTAATAATGATACAGTTTTTAATTTAAATAATAACAATAAATACGAAGATAACCTCAATCATTAATTCCTTAACGATAACAACAAGCTTAACATTTTTTCACGAAATAGGGGAAATAACCGTCAAATAAAACCTTGTCTCAACGATAATAATAAACTAAGACAATTTATAAACAATACTGGAAAACATTCTAAACCAGAACTTAATAAAAATGTCTGGGTAATTCTTCCTTTTAGTAAAAGTGTAAAATCAAACTTGGTATCCCAGTTCCAAAACGCTATAAATAAGAACTTTCCTAAACATTCTCATTACTCCCAAGTCATAAACACACACAGGGTTAGATTCGGTTTCTCCAACATGAAGAACATTTCACAGATAATATCTGCACACAATATGAGGCTTTTGCATTCACTAGAGAGTTCCAACAGTAATAACATTGAGCCAGACATTATTAACCCTTACCAAAATAACAATAATAATAATAATAATATAGGGAACAATAATAATAACACGATACATAATAATAATAGTCACAACAACAAAATCATTATTTCAGAAGTTAATAGCAAAAGAATTAGTTTTTTAAGTGAAAATGCGAAACTCAGAAACACTATCTACCAATGCCAAGTTAGTACTCCTACAAATACTCACTTTTATGTAGGATCTTCCTCTTCACCATTATCCATTAGAATTTCTAACCATTTTTCATCCTTTAGAGATAGAAGCCTTAGCAAACTAATTTGGGATCTTAAAGATAATAACATTAAATTTAAACTAGACTGGCTTATTCTTTCTATTTCTAAGCCATATGAAAAGGGTGGAAAATTTTGCCATCTTTGTGTTACCGAGCTCCTCTTTATTTTATTTTCAAAGAATAATCTGGTAAATACTTTCATAGAAAATTCTTACAGATGTAAACATTCGCAAAAACATACATTTTCAGCATTTAAATAACATTCACTGTTTTTTATAAAATGCTATCATATTAACCCGTAATAAGTGAGTTCTTCAAATAGTTCTAATAAAACATATTATTAATTCCCTCAAAGGTTAGGAGATTAAAATTATTTACGATTCAAATTATTTATCTAAACTTTCGTAATTTATTAACCTAAATTAGAACATATTTTAAATCTTGATAAACTCTTGGAACAACCAACACATACAAAATTTATGTACGTATGAATATACCGGTATAAGTGTTTATATATACACGTATATCTGTGAGAGAAAATGTGTATGTGTGTGTCTGTGTATACATATTCAGGGTTTTGTATAAACTAGAGGTGTTTCTATTGATTTTTTTTGTGTACATATACGCATTATTATTTATATTTTTACTTTTACCCTTATTTTTACTCTTATTTTTACTCTTATTACTATTACTTTTAAAAAAATATATCAATATGCATTTACGTATGATTTTTTGGATGTATGTACATTTTTGTGCACAGATGTATTTATTTATACATAGGTTTCTTTACATATTCATATATGAGTGTACTTGTGAATAAGTATGGGAGCGTATTTGTGTAGATGTATTTTTTATATAAAAAATATGTCTATATTTAGATGTGTGTGTGTGTAAATATACATGTGTGTATATGATTGTGTATACATGTATATGTGAGTGTATATGTATGTATATGTATATATATGTGTGTGTCTATATATATATATATATATATATATGTGTGTGTGTGTGTGTGTGTATGTATGTATATATGTATACTTGTGTGGGTGTGTGTACGTATGTTTGTAAGTATATATGTGTGTATATGTGTACATTATCTATGTATATGTATGTATATATAAATGTGTATGTATTTGTATAAATCCATATGTATGCGTGATTAGGTTCTGTATGTATGTGTGTACATATATCTGTATGTGTGTGTATATGTGTATGTATGCGTGTGTGTGTGTATATATATATATATGTATATATGAACACATTTGAGTTCTTTTTCTTATATATATGTATTTGTATGTATGTATGTATGTATGTTTGTGCATGCGTGTGTTTACGTATGTGTTTGAATACATGTATGTATATGTATATGCGTATCTGTTTATTTGGTTATAGGCGTGGATGTATATGTATGTGTGTGTGCATGTGTCTATTTTTATTTATATGTATATATGTGTGTATGGGGACATGCACACATATATGTATATTTGTATATGCGTAGGTACGTATGTACATAAGTGTAAATGTGGGCGTATGTGTGTATGTGTGTGTGTATATATATGTATACACATCCCCTATTATTTACCATAGTCCTCCAGGCAATCACAGAGGAGTTCAAGACAGGTTGCCCCTGGGAGCTCCTCTATGCTGATGACCTTGCCCTAATTGCGGAGTCACTATCAGAACTAGAGGAGAAGTTTCAGGTGTGGAAGCAAGGTCTAGAACTGAAGGGCCTTAGAGTCAACCTAGCTAAAACCAAAATCCTAATAAGTAGGAAGGTAGATAAAACACAAACCCCTTCAGGTAGATGGCCCTGCTCAGTATGTAGAAAAGGAGTAGGTAGTAACTCTATAAGATGTACCCGGTGCAAGCTATGGACACATAAGAGGTGCAGCAACATCAAAGGCAGGTTAACTAGCAAGTTAGTTTTTGTTTGTGGCAGATGTTCAGGTGCAATAAAGACTGCAAACAAACAGGAAACAACTTCTATCTCATTCCAGGGTGAAAAACTAGAGGTAGTCGATAGCTTCCGCTATCTGGGCGACCAAGTTAGTAGTGGGGGTGGGTGCGCTGAAAGTGTAGCTGCTAGAATAAGAATAGCCTGGGCAAAGTTTAGAGAGCTCTTACCCCTGCTGGCGACAAAGGGACTCTCACTCAGAGTAAAAGGCAGACTGTATGACGCATGCGTACGAACAACCATGCTACATGGCAGTGAAACATGGGCTGTAACTGCTGAGGACATACGTAAGCTCGCAAGGAATGAAGCCAGTATGCTCCGTTGGATGTGTAATGTCAATGTGAATACCCGTCAGAGTGTAAGTATCTTGAGAGAAAAGCTGAACATTAGAAGCATCAGTTGTGGCGTGCAAGAGAGACGATTGCGCTGGTATGGACATGTGGTGAGAATGGAGGAGGATAGCTGCGTGAAAAAGTGCCACACCCTAACAGTTGAGGGAACCCGTGGAAGAGGTAGGCCCAGGAAGACCTGGGCTGAGGTGGTGAGGCAAGACCTTCGTACATTGGGCCTCACCGAGGCGATGACTACGGACCGAGACCTTTGGAAATGGGCTGTGCGTGAGAAGACCCGGCAAGCCAAGTAAGATCGTTGCCAGTGCCCCTGGACTGGTTCTTGTGCGGGTGGCACATGAGATGCACCATTTTGAGCGTGGCCGTTGCCAGTACCGCCTGACTGGCTCCTGTAGGATTTTCGAGCGAGATCGTTGCCAGTGCCCCTGGACTGGCTTGTGCGGGTGGCACATAAAAGACACCATTTCGAGCGTGGCCGTTTTCGTGCGGGTGACACGTAAAAGCACCCACTACACTCTCTGAGTGGTTGGCGTTAGGAAGGGCATCCAGCTGTAGAAACTCTGCCAAATCAGACTGGAGCCTGGTGTTGCCATCCGGTTTCACCAGTCCTCAGTCAAATCGTCCAACCCATGCTAGCATGGAAAGCGGACGTTAAACGATGATGATGATGATGATGATATATGAATTGCATACTTTATTCCTTCATATGTTCCTAAGGATTACAACCTGTGTGATACATAGGGATCTGTATTTTTAAAATTGTAACCTTCTCTTCAGGGATATATTTATTTACAAATAGGTTTATTTATATATTCATATATGAGTGTACTTGTGAATAAGTATGGGAGCATATTTGTGTAGATGTATTTTTTATAAAAAAAATATATGTCCATATTTAGATGTATGTGTGTGTGTGTGTGTAAATATACATGTGTGCATATGATTGTGTATACAAGTTTATGTGAGTATGTATGTCCACACGTGTATGTATATGTATATATATGTGTGTGTCTGTGTATGTGTGTGTATATATATATATATATATATATATATATAAATCACTATGATTTACATAAGTTTGTGAAGGCCTCTCTATCCAGCTGGCAAGCTACTTCAGGCTGATGACGAGCAAAGACTCAGAAACATGTCCCTGAATGCTGGCTAGGCTGGGTGGGGGAGCTTGTCTCCCCTTCACAAACTTAAGGACACAGTAATTGTGTCAAGGCCGACAGGAAGCGGTCCAGCTTCCTAGGGCTAAACAGCAGTAGTGTATTCCCTTATTGGGATTGTCACATTAAGTTGACAATATACTACAACTTTATATATAAATATATATATATATATATATATATATATGTATATTTATATATGTATATAGATATGTGTGTGTGTGAGTGTATCTGTGTGTATGTATGTATATATGTATACTTGTGTGGGTGTGTGTACGTATGTTTGTAAGTATGTGTGTATATGTGTACATATCTATGTATATGTATGTATATATAATTGTGTATGTATTTGTATAAATCCATATGTATGCGTTATTAGGTTCTGTATGTATGTACATATATCTGTATGTATGTGTGTGTATATATGTACCCGTGTATGTGTGTTTGTGTGTATATATATGTATGTATGTGTGTGTGTGTGTATGTATATATATATATATATATATATATATGTGTATTTTATTTATTTATTTAATGTGTTTCAGCCAAGTGGCTGCGGTCATGCTGGTGCATGAAAACACTTGAGTTCTTTTTCTTTTATATATATGTATTTGTATGTATGTATGTATGTATGTGCATGCGTGTGTTTACGTATGTGTTTGTATACATGTATGTATATGTATATACGTATCTGTTTATTCGGTTATAGGCGTAGATGTATATGTATGTGTATGTGTCTATTTCTATTTATACATGTGTATATATATATGTATATATGTATGTATGGGGACATGCTCACATAAGGGTATATTTGTATAGGCATGGGTACGTATGTGTAAATGTGGACGTATGTGTGTATATGTGTGTGTGTGTATATATACACATATATATATATATGTATATATATGTGTATATATATGTATGTATATGTGTATTTGTGTATATGTATTTATTTATGTATGTATGTTTTCACACATTTATATATATGTGTTGTCCAACCCACTATCCGGTAGCATTCAAGTGAATCACTTCATAACCTTATCCATCTATTGTTTTCATACTCGGTCATAATGTCTTACGTTTAAGATGATTCCCATGCATTCCCTGAAGAGAAGGTTACAATGTACCTTAATTTCAGGGGATTAAGGTACATTTAAAAAAAATAACGTTGACCACTAACGTGGACAATTAATGTGCTAGAAATAGATCACATCTTGTGTCTATTAAGACCTAAATTGTTCTCAACATGAAATATAGCAGCATACCAAAACGTGAGCGGGCAAGACATTTAAAATCACCTAAAAAAGCATTCTTAAACAGGAACCGGTTTCGGATTTAACAAATCTTACCATTTGTCCATTCCTCTTCAGCCTGATTTGTAATGTAACCGCAATCATCAGAATCGTATACAGAGTTGCCCACCGCCATGGGTGTGCGTGCATATGGTTCAGCTATTTACAGCTTAATGGTAAAATTCAAAAGTCTTCGTCTTGGCGCGCTAATTCCAGGAATATATCTGCAGAAAATATTTACTGCGTCGTATATATTCAGTATGAGAACATGGGTAATGGGTAAAATATTATTATAAAATCTGGTAATTAATCATATATTAATTAATATTGATTAATTATCAGGAGATCAGCACATCTAAAGAATCAAAGAGATTCAGAAATAGTATCTGCAATCTCAGGGGATTAAGGTACATTTAAAAAAAAATAATGTTGACCACTAACGTGGACAATTAATGTGCTAGAAATAGATCACATCTTGTGTCTATTAAGACTTAAATTGTTCTCAACATGAAATATAGCAGCATACCAAAACGTGAGCGGGCAAGACATTTAAAATCACCTAAAAAAGCATTCTTAAACAGGAACCGGTTTCGGATTTAACAAATCTTACCATTTGTCCATTCCTCTTCAGCCTGATTTGTAATGTAACCACAATCATCAGAATCGTATACAGAGTTGCCCACTGCCATGGGTGCGCGTGCATATGGTTCAGCTAATTACAGCTTAATGGTAAAATTCAAAAGTCTTCGTCTTGGCGCGCTAATTCCAGGAATATATCTGCAGAAAATATTTACTGCGTCGTATATATTCAGTATGAGAACATGGGTAATGGGTAAAATATTATTATAAAATCTGGTAATTAATCATATATTAATTAATATCGATTAATTATCAGGAGGCCAGCACATCTAAAGAATCAAAGAGATTCAGAAATAGTACCTGCAATGTCTTGCCCGCTAACGTTTTGGTATGCTGTTATATTTCATGTTGAGAACAATTTAGGTCTTAATAGACACAAGATGTGATCTATTTCTAGCACATTAATTGTCCGTGTTAGTGGTCAACGTTATTTTTTTAAAATCTACCTTAATATAATTAAATATATGTATATATATGTGTATATATATATATGTGTGTATATATGTATATGTAATTATGTATGCATGTATGTGTATATATATATATGTATGTGTGTATATATGTATATGTAATTATGTATGCATGTATGTATATACATTTATATGTATGTGTTGTCCAACCCACTATCCGGTAGCGTCCAATTCTCTAACGGTTTTTTTCAAATGAATCACGTCATAACCTTATCCATCTATTGGTTTCATACTCGGTCATAATGTCTTACGTTTAAGATGATTCCCATGCATTCCCTGAAGAGAAGGTTACAACTTTAACATCACAGATCCCTATGGATCACATAGGTTGTAATCCTTTGAAACATATGTAGGAATAAAGTATGCAATTATAACATGCATTTTCTGCATTCCTTAAATTTTTAAATATACTCAAATACCCAAAATTTCAAGGAGTTTCTGCCTCAAAAACAGGAACTACACCTCAGATATTTTGTGTTCTTTGCTACCTTGGTTTCTATTAACCCATTTATTCTATCCAAAGAATTTTTATTCATTAAGATAGAAGAAATACATATAATTACATACATATATATATATATACATATATATATATATATATACATACATATATATATATATATACATACATATATATATATATATATATATATATATATATATATATATATATACACATATATATATATATATATATACACATATATATATATATATATATACACATATATATATATATATACATATACATACATATATATATATATATACATACATATATATATATATATATATATATATATACACACACACATATATATATATATACATACATATATATATATATATATATACACATACATATATATATATATATATATATATATATATATATATATATATATATATATATATATACATACATATATAGGAAAATGAAAAAAAGCCAGAATGCTGAACTGGAAGCATAATTTAATAAAGATTTTTTCTAACCGGTTTTCATTGCGATGAAGCAAATTATCAAGAAGGAGAATGAAAATGTTTTTTTACAAAAAAGTACAAAATGAAGAAAATAATATATAAAAAAATAAATATACCCATACATTATATTGTCTTTGAGCTTTTGTAGTTCAATAGTAGTTCATGTATAAATTGGTAGGAAAAATAAGGATGCATGAGAGTTGAGAGTTTTGTTAGGTTTAAAAAAAGGGTTAAAAGTTTGTGTTAAGCAGGAAATGTGGTGTCAAAACAAGAAGTGTGTGTAAGGGGAGACAAGTGTTTTTAGTTAGAGTTATGAACTCTTTTTTTCCAACAGGAAGTTTGTGTCTGTTCATAGAGAAATAAGGTCACTGAGGGGTGTGTGTGTGTTAAGAAAAGGTTGGAATTTTTCTATGAAAAGATTCTCCTTGTTGATTCTTTCTTGTGTGGAGATTCTGTCTTTACATTGATAGAAAGGGAATATAATGAATTTAGGGTTTTTGTTTCTGGCGCAAGAGTCTATGTGGCCACTGAGTGGAATTTGGCGGTATTGAAGGAGGTTTATTTGTTCCTTATGGACAGCTACTCTTCTACGTAATGGGAGGCTCGTCTGTCCGATATAGAAGTTTTGGCAACCTATATATTGTGGTGTGTGCGTACGAGTAGATGTAATCGCCTTACCTCGGTCTTCCTTTCCTCGACTGCGAGTCTGTCTTGCAGTATCCAATCCTCGAAGCTTGCCCCAACCCAAAGTACATCAGGAATAGCAGCTGCTTCTCCCAAACCTAGACCGTCGCTTAACACGTCTTGTGCTGACCACCACCCCGTTTGAAAAGGGCACGAATCCCGATCGAGGCTCCCTCTGCCCTTTTTCCCCTTCTGGTCAGCCTCCCCAGACACTGACGTCATATCACACGCCACCCTGATCTTAAAGATCACGTTCACCCCTACTCCAATTCGAAGTCCTCCATCCAACCGGGCGGGCGCCCTACACGTCGAGATCTTCTCAAGCTAGGTGGCTCGTTCTTCCATCGCCACTCTATCGTCCACCTCCGACCATCAAACGCCGTCTGAAAATCTTTGTCTTCGATGGTGTAAGCGGCGCTGTCCTCGACGGGGCTCTGCTCTCCCTGGTGGTCCCGACTCAAGGCGCATGATGCCCCCATGCTTCCGAACGTGACCTCATCTCCTGCAATCCTAACGCCACCAAGACGGTTGATGGCGTCCATCCCCAACACGACATCAACCCTGTCTATCACATAGTCGATCACGATCACCTGTAGCCACAGCGCCGCGCTCGGTAACGCTATCTCCAGACTGGAGCTGCCCCTACAACGGATCTCTCTACCGTCGGCCGCCCGGACGCTACTCGTCCCATCCCATTTCTTCGTCACGAGGGTAGTCGTGCAACCCGTGTCCACAAGGGCCTTGAACTTCTTCCCCTCGACCTCGACTTCGACCACGGTCAGCGCCTCCACAAGCACCTCTACTTGGTTGCGGGGAAAGTTTGAGAGGCAGCAACTTCCCCACGGTCGTTTCCCTGGTCGCAATCACGGGCGATGTGCCCAGTCTTTCTGCATCGATAGCAGACGGGCCCCGATTCAGCGCATTCCCTCGCCATGTGCGGCCCCTGACATTTGAAACACCGGCCCGAGAACGGCCGCTGTCGTTGCTCAGTAGGCTTCCTCACGCCGTTCTCAGGCTGTCATCTGTCGGAACGTGCCTCTGTCGCCGCCATCGCTATCGGCTTCCGTCCGAAGTGCTGTATCAACACGCGAGCTTGCGCTACTAGCTCGCTGAGCGCCATCTTTCTCCTGCCAGGCAACTGCTGCAATCGGATCCCATCGTCGTCGGGGAATCCATTTACAAACGCCAGCCGCGCCGCTCTGTCCAGGCCTTCTCCTGTAAACCCAGCCAGCGTGGCCAATCTTCGCACTTCCACCTGTTCTCTACTCCATCTAATCGTTCCTAGTTTTACGAAGGCAGCATACTCGCTCTCCGTGTACGCTTCCCTCAACCTCCGTTCGACGTTCTCTGCACTTAATCTTTCTTCCTCGTCCATTTCTATGTAGAGGGTCAGGGCGCTCCCTTCCAAGTATAGAGCCATGAGACTCGCCACATCACTTATTCCTTGCAGCTTGGCAACGAGCCTAATTTTTCGTATCCAAGCCATCACATCTCCTTCGCCATTAAAAGGCCTGATCACATCGCTGGCGATCCTAATCTTGGTGGCTGCCATCGCGGCGAATTTCTGCATGTGGGGCCGAAATAGCTTGTGGTGTGTGCGTATGAGTAGATGTAATCGCCTTACCTCGGTCTTCCTTTCCTCGGTCTTCCTTCCCTCGACTGCGAGTCTGTCTTGCGATATCCAATCCTTGAAGCTTGCCCCGACCCAAAGTACACCAGGAATAGCAGCTGCCTCCCCCAAACCTAGACCGTCGCTTAACACGTCGTGTCCTGACCACAACCCCGTTTGAAAAGGGCACGAATCCCGATCGAGGCTCCCTCTGCCCTTTTTCCCCTTCCGGTCAGCCTCCCCAGACACTGACGTCATACCACATATATATACATATATATATATATATATATATATATACATACATATATATATATATATATATATATATATATATATATACATGCATATATACATACATACATACATACATATATATGGTGGTTGTCTACTCCTTAAACAGAGTTTGACCACCTCCTGCACCTACACCTTAGCCCTTTCATGGCGTCTGATGTGGCTTTTTAAACCAGACAGTGTTTTGAAAAAACACCCACACAGATTGCACCTCTGATTTGCACTACCAATACCTGCAAGTAAGTTCTGCTCATTGTGGATCCTAACATGTCTTTTAAGACCCCCATTGGATTTGCAAACCCTCTGGCACACACCACATTCAAACGTGTGCACAGACATATAATCAGAATAGCTGGGTGAGGTTTGTTTTCCATGGGTTCGCAGGTGAGATTTGAGGCCAGCCAAGGACAGACATGGTCTGTCACAGACTGTGCACACAAAAAGGTCCTTGTCATTCACCTTCTCAGTCTTCACCTTTTTCCTTAAATGTCTCTTGAGCCCTGCTTGCATCATCCTGGCCTCTTCAAATGCTTTCACTCCACTCCACACCCTTGTTCGCCATCCAACTCGATCTGAAACGAGGACTTCTATATCTTTTGGAGCCATTCCAATTGACTTCATAGCAGTCCTTATGCCATCCTTAAACCTTTTTTTAGGTTTATGCCGATAACGTTTCCCCTCTGCAAGCTCACCATAAAACAGCTGTTTCGGCATGCGTTCATCTGCCATTCGAACAATATGGCCACACCATCTCAATTGGTTCCTCAAAATCATGGCTTTAATTGAGGGGATGCCTGCAGATGCAAGGATATCTGTGTTTGGAGTAAAAGAATTCCATTTAATTCTTAAAATATGACGAAGGCATTTTTGGTGGAATTTTTCTAACATTTTAAAATGCCTTTCATAGCAGGTCCAAGTTTCACAGGAATACAATAGGGATGTTAAGACAAATAATTTGTAAAGAGCCAGCTTTGTATTGTTATTTATATGTCGCTGGCGCCAGACGCGTGACTCCAAGCCACCAAATGCTTTTGCTGCCCTTTGAATTCGCAGGTGTATTTCCGTATCAAGATTTCCATCATCTTGAACAGAGCTTCCCAGGTAGACAAATGAATTTACAACCTCAAGTAACTTTCCCTTAACAAAAATTTTAGGGAGGTTACAAACAGCACCATACGCAGGTTGATACATCACAACTGTTTTTTCCAGATTGATGGTCAGGCCAAAATCATCACAAGCTGCATCAAATGCAGATACAAGGAATTGCAGACCCGATTCAGAATGACTAACCAGATCGCAATCGTCAGCATACAAAATTTCCCTAATAAGTGAAGTAAAAACCTTCGTTTTAATCTTCAGTCGGGTCAAATTAAAAACATTCCCCGTTGTTCGATATTTTATGTAGATACCCTCCTCAGAGTTTTGAAAGGAATGTGACACCACAACGGCAAAGTATATTGCAAAGAGGGTGGGTGCATCAAGGTCTCCCTGCTTTACTCCATTTTCCACAGCAAAAGATTCAGAAAGCCTACCACCAAAATTAACCCTAGCTCTCATATCCTGATTCAAAGCCTTGACCATGTTTATAAACTTTTCTGGGCAACCAATTTTCCCCAGAATTAGCCACAGAGCACTTCGATTAACAGTATCGAATGCTTTGCTCAAATCAACAAAGCAATGGTACAGAGCAAGATTCTGTTCAATGCACTTCTCCTGTAATTGTCTGACAGTAAAGATACAATCAGCTGTGCCCCTGGAGGAACGAAAACCACACTGAGACTCAGACACCATACTTGGAACTATAAAGGTATTTAAACGTTCTAACAAAATGCGGGCGAGCACCTTTCCAACCACAGACAAAAGGGAAATCCCACGAAAATTACCACACAGATCCTTTGGCCCCGATTTATATAAGGAGACAAGAATGGCATCAATCCAGTCTTGAGGCACTTTCTCACTTCTCCAACAGTGACAAATTAAAATATTTAAGAGTTCCATCATTTTGTCACCCCCATATTTCAAGACTTCTGCACAGATTCCATCAGATCCTGGAGACTTGTTGTTATTCAGCTTATTCATAGCTAAATAAATGTCATTTAGAGTTGGTTCAGATGCCATCTCTTCTATAACTGGAAGTTGTTCAATTTTTTCTATCGTCCTCATATTAACGGATGATGGTCTATTCAAAAGTGCAGAGAAATGTTCTACCCAACGCTTATGAATAGAAGTGGTGTCAGTCAGAAGAAAACATCCATCTTCTGTTCTCACTGGAGCTACTGAAGAAGATTTTGGACCATATACCTCCCTAACATAAGAATACAAACAACTGGCATCATTTCTATCAGCTGCTTCTTGTGCCCCTTTTGCCCTATCATTCCACCATTCCTGTTTAATTTTCCTTAGAGCAGTTTGCACCCTCCTTTTCAGCTTTCTGTAAGTTTCATTTGAGTTGGGATTCAATGACTGAGAGAGCAGTGTATTGCCTAAGTTTTGTTTTTCTAAAAGTAGATCATGAATTTCTGCTGATCTATCTGAGAACCAATCTCTGGATTTATGAGATTTAAATCCCACTGACGAACTTGCAGCCTGAAATACTTTTGTTTTGAAATCTTCCCATAAATTGTTTGGGTCAAGATTAATATTTTCTATAGCGTCGTGGAATCTTTGCAAGTTGCTTGATAATTTAAAGTTTGCAACGTTTAACTTTTTGGGTATCTTAGGACCAGACTGTCGGTTTTTAGGTCATACCACATATATGTATATATATGTGGTATGACGTCAGTGTCTGGGGAGGCTGACCGGAAGGGGAAAAAGGGCAGAGGGAGCCTCGATCGGGATTCGTGCCCTTTTCGAACGGGGTTGTGGTCAGGACAAGACGTGTTAAGCGATGGTCTAGGTTTGGGGGAGGCAGCTGCTATTCCTGGTGTACTTTGGGTCGGGGCAAGCTTCAAGGATTGGATACCGCAAGACAGACTCGCATATATACATACATATACATACATATATATATACACTTCCTTCACCCTTCATCTAGATAAGTGTTTGTACCAATATAATAGATAAATTTGTATACTTAAGTTGTAATTCGCCTAGGTTGACCACTCACCACAAGAATATCATATTTCAAGTTTACTCAAGCCTGACGCTACTTATTTACGACCCACCACTGATATAGGCAGACACAGCTCATATATATCTATCCCTTAGGACCATTAAGATTTCTGTATCTATATCTATTTATCTTTTTATCTTCTTCTTCTATATTTAGATTTTTCCTCACCACCCTTCTCCAACCCGTCTAAATAGCTTAGATGTATCTTACTTTACTGTCCAGATTTTCTCTTATTGTTTCTTAGATTACCCACCCCACCGATTTGACTCCTTTTATTTTTATTTTTGTATGAATATCTGTCTATTATTTTTTTTCTTCTTAGTATTTTATATTCCTTACTTTATTTTATATTATTATTTCATTTTTGTTTTAACCACCAACTTATTCCCTCCTTTAACACTACCCTTCTAACTAATATAAAATAGTATTGTTTACTTAGCGTTCACTACACACTAAATTGTGGCAAGGTATGGATGGATTCCAGAGTACCGAGGAAATTATGTATAAATATATCAAATTAAGAATTCTACGAGGTATATTACAATGCAAAATACCAAACGGAACCTCACCTCTTATATCTCATCTTTCTTCCTCCTTTAATGTCTATGTGATATAATTCTTGGGAGAGAATACATTTGCGGCTGAAGATAGCTTTATACTGTAACAACTATAAAGCTTGAAACACGTGTACCGCAGAATCCTTTGTGTTTTGTTTTTATTTTTGCATTTACAATTTATTTATATATATATATATATATATGTGTATGTATGTATGTATGTATATATGAGAGAATATACAAATAATAACAACAGACGAGGACAGGTGGTGTAAATAACAAAAGTATATATTAGTATGACACTCGGGAATACGGAAAGTCTTTGACGTTTCGAGCTACGCTCTTCAACAGAAAGAATACGGAGACAAGGAGAACAAAAGTGGAAAAGTTCAAAAGTTTTTTAGACGTCGTGGTATATTGAAGCGATTTCCAATCAGAAGATGGGTCCAGTGTAATCCGTGGGTAGGAGAGGTGCAGCCGGAGGGTATAGACAGGATTAGCTGGTGCGACCACGTGAGCGTGTATTATATGTGGGAGAATATACAAATAATAACAACAGACGAGGACAGGTGGTGTAAATAACAAAAGTATATATTAGTATGACGCTCGGGAATACGGAAAGTCCTTGACGTTTCGAGCTACGCTCTTCAACAGAAAGAATACGGAGACAAGGAGAACAAAAGTGGAAAAGTTCAAAAGTTTTTTAGACGTCGTGGTATATTGAAGCGATTTCCAATCAGAAGATGGGTCCAGTGTAATCCGTGGGTAGGAGAGGTGCAGTCGGAAGGTATAGACAGGATTAGCCGGTGCGACCACGTGAGCGTGTATTATATGTGGGAGAATATACAAATAATAACAACAGACGAGGACAGGTGGTGTAAATAACAAAAGTATATATTAGTATGACGCTCGGGAATATGGAAAGTCTTTGACGTTTCGAGCTACGCTCTTCAGCAGAAAGAATACGGAGACAAGGAGAACAAAAGTGGAAAAGTTCAAATGTTATAAAATCTTTTTGGTATAAAAACATTGTATTTTGAGAAATAACCGGTTTCGTGTTGTCTTTTCAAATTTCTCTACTTCATTGTAACGTGTTCGGTCCAGTCTGAAAAGAAGAGCTCTAGATAGGGGGAGGTAATTAGGGATTTCTTCCGGTATAGGGGAGATAATCGAAATCTAGGAGGTGGTAGAATTTGATTAATTTACCATGGTTTTGTTCTATATTTTTTCCCCTTTTTTTCTCAGTGGGGTGATGAATTTCCTTATTTAAATGTGTTAGCAATGGTTAAGTTTGGGTTTGTATTTTTGAATGAAAAAGGTTTCCTTATTTAATCTAATCTGTGTTGGTGTTTTAATGGCACATTGATAAAAAGGAAAGATTATAAATTGTGGTAGCATTTGTTTTGCGCATTTTTCAATATGATCACTAAAAGGTATCATTCGGTATTCTGGGTGTGCAATCTGCTGGCGGTGCAGAGTGCATCTACGTCTGAGCGATAACCCTGTAGACCCTATGTAGTTCTCGTGGCATTCTTAAACAGGAACCGGTTTCGGATTTAACAAATCTTACCATTTGTCCATTCCTCTTCAGCCTGATTTGTAATGTAACCGCAATCATCAGAATCGTATACAGAGTTGCCCACCGCCATGGGTGTGCGTGCATATGGTTCAGCTATTTACAGCTTAATGGTAAAATTCAAAAGTCTTCGTCTTGGCGCGCTAATTCCAGGAATATATCTGCAGAAAATATTTACTGCGTCGTATATATTCAGTATGAGAACATGGGTAATGGGTAAAATATTATTATAAAATCTGGTAATTAATCATATATTAATTAATATTGATTAATTATCAGGAGATCAGCACATCTAAAGAATCAAAGAGATTCAGAAATAGTATCTGCAATCTCAGGGGATTAAGGTACATTTAAAAAAAAATAATGTTGACCACTAACGTGGACAATTAATGTGCTAGAAATAGATCACATCTTGTGTCTATTAAGACTTAAATTGTTCTCAACATGAAATATAGCAGCATACCAAAACGTGAGCGGGCAAGACATTTAAAATCACCTAAAAAAGCATTCTTAAACAGGAACCGGTTTCGGATTTAACAAATCTTACCATTTGTCCATTCCTCTTCAGCCTGATTTGTAATGTAACCACAATCATCAGAATCGTATACAGAGTTGCCCACTGCCATGGGTGCGCGTGCATATGGTTCAGCTAATTACAGCTTAATGGTAAAATTCAAAAGTCTTCGTCTTGGCGCGCTAATTCCAGGAATATATCTGCAGAAAATATTTACTGCGTCGTATATATTCAGTATGAGAACATGGGTAATGGGTAAAATATTATTATAAAATCTGGTAATTAATCATATATTAATTAATATCGATTAATTATCAGGAGGCCAGCACATCTAAAGAATCAAAGAGATTCAGAAATAGTACCTGCAATGTCTTGCCCGCTAACGTTTTGGTATGCTGTTATATTTCATGTTGAGAACAATTTAGGTCTTAATAGACACAAGATGTGATCTATTTCTAGCACATTAATTGTCCGTGTTAGTGGTCAACGTTATTTTTTTAAAATCTACCTTAATATAATTAAATATATGTATATATATGTGTATATATATATATGTGTGTATATATGTATATGTAATTATGTATGCATGTATGTGTATATATATATATGTATGTGTGTATATATGTATATGTAATTATGTATGCATGTATGTATATACATTTATATGTATGTGTTGTCCAACCCACTATCCGGTAGCGTCCAATTCTCTAACGGTTTTTTTCAAATGAATCACGTCATAACCTTATCCATCTATTGGTTTCATACTCGGTCATAATGTCTTACGTTTAAGATGATTCCCATGCATTCCCTGAAGAGAAGGTTACAACTTTAACATCACAGATCCCTATGGATCACATAGGTTGTAATCCTTTGAAACATATGTAGGAATAAAGTATGCAATTATAACATGCATTTTCTGCATTCCTTAAATTTTTAAATATACTCAAATACCCAAAATTTCAAGGAGTTTCTGCCTCAAAAACAGGAACTACACCTCAGATATTTTGTGTTCTTTGCTACCTTGGTTTCTATTAACCCATTTATTCTATCCAAAGAATTTTTATTCATTAAGATAGAAGAAATACATATAATTACATACATATATATATATATACATATATATATATATATATATATATACATACATATATATATATATATACATACATATATATATATATATATATATATATATATATATATATACACATATATATATATATATATATACACATATATATATATATATATACATACATATATATATATATATACATACATATATATATATATATACATACATATATATATATATATATATATATATATACACACACATATATATATATATATACACACACATATATATATATATATACATACATATATATATATATATATATACACATACATATATATATATATATATATATATATATATATATATATATATATATATATACATACATATATAGGAAAATGAAAAAAAGCCAGAATGCTGAACTGGAAGCATAATTTAATAAAGATTTTTTCTAACCGGTTTTCATTGCGATGAAGCAAATTATCAAGAAGGAGAATGAAAATGTTTTTTTACAAAAAAGTACAAAATGAAGAAAATAATATATAAAAAAATAAATATACCCATACATTATATTGTCTTTGAGCTTTTGTAGTTCAATAGTAGTTCATGTATAAATTGGTAGGAAAAATAAGGATGCATGAGAGTTGAGAGTTTTGTTAGGTTTAAAAAAAGGGTTAAAAGTTTGTGTTAAGCAGGAAATGTGGTGTCAAAACAAGAAGTGTGTGTAAGGGGAGACAAGTGTTTTTAGTTAGAGTTATGAACTCTTTTTTTCCAACAGGAAGTTTGTGTCTGTTCATAGAGAAATAAGGTCACTGAGGGGTGTGTGTGTGTTAAGAAAAGGTTGGAATTTTTCTATGAAAAGATTCTCCTTGTTGATTCTTTCTTGTGTGGAGATTCTGTCTTTACATTGATAGAAAGGGAATATAATGAATTTAGGGTTTTTGTTTCTGGCGCAAGAGTCTATGTGGCCACTGAGTGGAATTTGGCGGTATTGAAGGAGGTTTATTTGTTCCTTATGGACAGCTACTCTTCTACGTAATGGGAGGCTCGTCTGTCCGATATAGAAGTTTTGGCAACCTATATATTGTGGTGTGTGCGTACGAGTAGATGTAATCGCCTTACCTCGGTCTTCCTTTCCTCGACTGCGAGTCTGTCTTGCAGTATCCAATCCTCGAAGCTTGCCCCAACCCAAAGTACATCAGGAATAGCAGCTGCTTCTCCCAAACCTAGACCGTCGCTTAACACGTCTTGTGCTGACCACCACCCCGTTTGAAAAGGGCACGAATCCCGATCGAGGCTCCCTCTGCCCTTTTTCCCCTTCTGGTCAGCCTCCCCAGACACTGACGTCATATCACACGCCACCCTGATCTTAAAGATCACGTTCACCCCTACTCCAATTCGAAGTCCTCCATCCAACCGGGCGGGCGCCCTACACGTCGAGATCTTCTCAAGCTAGGTGGCTCGTTCTTCCATCGCCACTCTATCGTCCACCTCCGACCATCAAACGCCGTCTGAAAATCTTTGTCTTCGATGGTGTAAGCGGCGCTGTCCTCGACGGGGCTCTGCTCTCCCTGGTGGTCCCGACTCAAGGCGCATGATGCCCCCATGCTTCCGAACGTGACCTCATCTCCTGCAATCCTAACGCCACCAAGACGGTTGATGGCGTCCATCCCCAACACGACATCAACCCTGTCTATCACATAGTCGATCACGATCACCTGTAGCCACAGCGCCGCGCTCGGTAACGCTATCTCCAGACTGGAGCTGCCCCTACAACGGATCTCTCTACCGTCGGCCGCCCGGACGCTACTCGTCCCATCCCATTTCTTCGTCACGAGGGTAGTCGTGCAACCCGTGTCCACAAGGGCCTTGAACTTCTTCCCCTCGACCTCGACTTCGACCACGGTCAGCGCCTCCACAAGCACCTCTACTTGGTTGCGGGGAAAGTTTGAGAGGCAGCAACTTCCCCACGGTCGTTTCCCTGGTCGCAATCACGGGCGATGTGCCCAGTCTTTCTGCATCGATAGCAGACGGGCCCCGATTCAGCGCATTCCCTCGCCATGTGCGGCCCCTGACATTTGAAACACCGGCCCGAGAACGGCCGCTGTCGTTGCTCAGTAGGCTTCCTCACGCCGTTCTCAGGCTGTCATCTGTCGGAACGTGCCTCTGTCGCCGCCATCGCTATCGGCTTCCGTCCGAAGTGCTGTATCAACACGCGAGCTTGCGCTACTAGCTCGCTGAGCGCCATCTTTCTCCTGCCAGGCAACTGCTGCAATCGGATCCCATCGTCGTCGGGGAATCCATTTACAAACGCCAGCCGCGCCGCTCTGTCCAGGCCTTCTCCTGTAAACCCAGCCAGCGTGGCCAATCTTCGCACTTCCACCTGTTCTCTACTCCATCTAATCGTTCCTAGTTTTACGAAGGCAGCATACTCGCTCTCCGTGTACGCTTCCCTCAACCTCCGTTCGACGTTCTCTGCACTTAATCTTTCTTCCTCGTCCATTTCTATGTAGAGGGTCAGGGCGCTCCCTTCCAAGTATAGAGCCATGAGACTCGCCACATCACTTATTCCTTGCAGCTTGGCAACGAGCCTAATTTTTCGTATCCAAGCCATCACATCTCCTTCGCCATTAAAAGGCCTGATCACATCGCTGGCGATCCTAATCTTGGTGGCTGCCATCGCGGCGAATTTCTGCATGTGGGGCCGAAATAGCTTGTGGTGTGTGCGTATGAGTAGATGTAATCGCCTTACCTCGGTCTTCCTTTCCTCGGTCTTCCTTCCCTCGACTGCGAGTCTGTCTTGCGATATCCAATCCTTGAAGCTTGCCCCGACCCAAAGTACACCAGGAATAGCAGCTGCCTCCCCCAAACCTAGACCGTCGCTTAACACGTCGTGTCCTGACCACAACCCCGTTTGAAAAGGGCACGAATCCCGATCGAGGCTCCCTCTGCCCTTTTTCCCCTTCCGGTCAGCCTCCCCAGACACTGACGTCATACCACATATATATACATATATATATATATATATATATATATACATACATATATATATATATATATATATATATATATACATGCATATATACATACATACATACATACATATATATGGTGGTTGTCTACTCCTTAAACAGAGTTTGACCACCTCCTGCACCTACACCTTAGCCCTTTCATGGCGTCTGATGTGGCTTTTTAAACCAGACAGTGTTTTGAAAAAACACCCACACAGATTGCACCTCTGATTTGCACTACCAATACCTGCAAGTAAGTTCTGCTCATTGTGGATCCTAACATGTCTTTTAAGACCCCCATTGGATTTGCAAACCCTCTGGCACACACCACATTCAAACGTGTGCACAGACATATAATCAGAATAGCTGGGTGAGGTTTGTTTTCCATGGGTTCGCAGGTGAGATTTGAGGCCAGCCAAGGACAGACATGGTCTGTCACAGACTGTGCACACAAAAAGGTCCTTGTCATTCACCTTCTCAGTCTTCACCTTTTTCCTTAAATGTCTCTTGAGCCCTGCTTGCATCATCCTGGCCTCTTCAAATGCTTTCACTCCACTCCACACCCTTGTTCGCCATCCAACTCGATCTGAAACGAGGACTTCTATATCTTTTGGAGCCATTCCAATTGACTTCATAGCAGTCCTTATGCCATCCTTAAACCTTTTTTTAGGTTTATGCCGATAACGTTTCCCCTCTGCAAGCTCACCATAAAACAGCTGTTTCGGCATGCGTTCATCTGCCATTCGAACAATATGGCCACACCATCTCAATTGGTTCCTCAAAATCATGGCTTTAATTGAGGGGATGCCTGCAGATGCAAGGATATCTGTGTTTGGAGTAAAAGAATTCCATTTAATTCTTAAAATATGACGAAGGCATTTTTGGTGGAATTTTTCTAACATTTTAAAATGCCTTTCATAGCAGGTCCAAGTTTCACAGGAATACAATAGGGATGTTAAGACAAATAATTTGTAAAGAGCCAGCTTTGTATTGTTATTTATATGTCGCTGGCGCCAGACGCGTGACTCCAAGCCACCAAATGCTTTTGCTGCCCTTTGAATTCGCAGGTGTATTTCCGTATCAAGATTTCCATCATCTTGAACAGAGCTTCCCAGGTAGACAAATGAATTTACAACCTCAAGTAACTTTCCCTTAACAAAAATTTTAGGGAGGTTACAAACAGCACCATACGCAGGTTGATACATCACAACTGTTTTTTCCAGATTGATGGTCAGGCCAAAATCATCACAAGCTGCATCAAATGCAGATACAAGGAATTGCAGACCCGATTCAGAATGACTAACCAGATCGCAATCGTCAGCATACAAAATTTCCCTAATAAGTGAAGTAAAAACCTTCGTTTTAATCTTCAGTCGGGTCAAATTAAAAACATTCCCCGTTGTTCGATATTTTATGTAGATACCCTCCTCAGAGTTTTGAAAGGAATGTGACACCACAACGGCAAAGTATATTGCAAAGAGGGTGGGTGCATCAAGGTCTCCCTGCTTTACTCCATTTTCCACAGCAAAAGATTCAGAAAGCCTACCACCAAAATTAACCCTAGCTCTCATATCCTGATTCAAAGCCTTGACCATGTTTATAAACTTTTCTGGGCAACCAATTTTCCCCAGAATTAGCCACAGAGCACTTCGATTAACAGTATCGAATGCTTTGCTCAAATCAACAAAGCAATGGTACAGAGCAAGATTCTGTTCAATGCACTTCTCCTGTAATTGTCTGACAGTAAAGATACAATCAGCTGTGCCCCTGGAGGAACGAAAACCACACTGAGACTCAGACACCATACTTGGAACTATAAAGGTATTTAAACGTTCTAACAAAATGCGGGCGAGCACCTTTCCAACCACAGACAAAAGGGAAATCCCACGAAAATTACCACACAGATCCTTTGGCCCCGATTTATATAAGGAGACAAGAATGGCATCAATCCAGTCTTGAGGCACTTTCTCACTTCTCCAACAGTGACAAATTAAAATATTTAAGAGTTCCATCATTTTGTCACCCCCATATTTCAAGACTTCTGCACAGATTCCATCAGATCCTGGAGACTTGTTGTTATTCAGCTTATTCATAGCTAAATAAATGTCATTTAGAGTTGGTTCAGATGCCATCTCTTCTATAACTGGAAGTTGTTCAATTTTTTCTATCGTCCTCATATTAACGGATGATGGTCTATTCAAAAGTGCAGAGAAATGTTCTACCCAACGCTTATGAATAGAAGTGGTGTCAGTCAGAAGAAAACATCCATCTTCTGTTCTCACTGGAGCTACTGAAGAAGATTTTGGACCATATACCTCCCTAACATAAGAATACAAACAACTGGCATCATTTCTATCAGCTGCTTCTTGTGCCCCTTTTGCCCTATCATTCCACCATTCCTGTTTAATTTTCCTTAGAGCAGTTTGCACCCTCCTTTTCAGCTTTCTGTAAGTTTCATTTGAGTTGGGATTCAATGACTGAGAGAGCAGTGTATTGCCTAAGTTTTGTTTTTCTAAAAGTAGATCATGAATTTCTGCTGATCTATCTGAGAACCAATCTCTGGATTTATGAGATTTAAATCCCACTGACGAACTTGCAGCCTGAAATACTTTTGTTTTGAAATCTTCCCATAAATTGTTTGGGTCAAGATTAATATTTTCTATAGCGTCGTGGAATCTTTGCAAGTTGCTTGATAATTTAAAGTTTGCAACGTTTAACTTTTTGGGTATCTTAGGACCAGACTGTCGGTTTTTAGGTCATACCACATATATGTATATATATGTGGTATGACGTCAGTGTCTGGGGAGGCTGACCGGAAGGGGAAAAAGGGCAGAGGGAGCCTCGATCGGGATTCGTGCCCTTTTCGAACGGGGTTGTGGTCAGGACAAGACGTGTTAAGCGATGGTCTAGGTTTGGGGGAGGCAGCTGCTATTCCTGGTGTACTTTGGGTCGGGGCAAGCTTCAAGGATTGGATACCGCAAGACAGACTCGCATATATACATACATATACATACATATATATATACACTTCCTTCACCCTTCATCTAGATAAGTGTTTGTACCAATATAATAGATAAATTTGTATACTTAAGTTGTAATTCGCCTAGGTTGACCACTCACCACAAGAATATCATATTTCAAGTTTACTCAAGCCTGACGCTACTTATTTACGACCCACCACTGATATAGGCAGACACAGCTCATATATATCTATCCCTTAGGACCATTAAGATTTCTGTATCTATATCTATTTATCTTTTTATCTTCTTCTTCTATATTTAGATTTTTCCTCACCACCCTTCTCCAACCCGTCTAAATAGCTTAGATGTATCTTACTTTACTGTCCAGATTTTCTCTTATTGTTTCTTAGATTACCCACCCCACCGATTTGACTCCTTTTATTTTTATTTTTGTATGAATATCTGTCTATTATTTTTTTTCTTCTTAGTATTTTATATTCCTTACTTTATTTTATATTATTATTTCATTTTTGTTTTAACCACCAACTTATTCCCTCCTTTAACACTACCCTTCTAACTAATATAAAATAGTATTGTTTACTTAGCGTTCACTACACACTAAATTGTGGCAAGGTATGGATGGATTCCAGAGTACCGAGGAAATTATGTATAAATATATCAAATTAAGAATTCTACGAGGTATATTACAATGCAAAATACCAAACGGAACCTCACCTCTTATATCTCATCTTTCTTCCTCCTTTAATGTCTATGTGATATAATTCTTGGGAGAGAATACATTTGCGGCTGAAGATAGCTTTATACTGTAACAACTATAAAGCTTGAAACACGTGTACCGCAGAATCCTTTGTGTTTTGTTTTTATTTTTGCATTTACAATTTATTTATATATATATATATATATATGTGTATGTATGTATGTATGTATATATGAGAGAATATACAAATAATAACAACAGACGAGGACAGGTGGTGTAAATAACAAAAGTATATATTAGTATGACACTCGGGAATACGGAAAGTCTTTGACGTTTCGAGCTACGCTCTTCAACAGAAAGAATACGGAGACAAGGAGAACAAAAGTGGAAAAGTTCAAAAGTTTTTTAGACGTCGTGGTATATTGAAGCGATTTCCAATCAGAAGATGGGTCCAGTGTAATCCGTGGGTAGGAGAGGTGCAGCCGGAGGGTATAGACAGGATTAGCTGGTGCGACCACGTGAGCGTGTATTATATGTGGGAGAATATACAAATAATAACAACAGACGAGGACAGGTGGTGTAAATAACAAAAGTATATATTAGTATGACGCTCGGGAATACGGAAAGTCCTTGACGTTTCGAGCTACGCTCTTCAACAGAAAGAATACGGAGACAAGGAGAACAAAAGTGGAAAAGTTCAAAAGTTTTTTAGACGTCGTGGTATATTGAAGCGATTTCCAATCAGAAGATGGGTCCAGTGTAATCCGTGGGTAGGAGAGGTGCAGTCGGAAGGTATAGACAGGATTAGCCGGTGCGACCACGTGAGCGTGTATTATATGTGGGAGAATATACAAATAATAACAACAGACGAGGACAGGTGGTGTAAATAACAAAAGTATATATTAGTATGACGCTCGGGAATATGGAAAGTCTTTGACGTTTCGAGCTACGCTCTTCAGCAGAAAGAATACGGAGACAAGGAGAACAAAAGTGGAAAAGTTCAAATGTTATAAAATCTTTTTGGTATAAAAACATTGTATTTTGAGAAATAACCGGTTTCGTGTTGTCTTTTCAAATTTCTCTACTTCATTGTAACGTGTTCGGTCCAGTCTGAAAAGAAGAGCTCTAGATAGGGGGAGGTAATTAGGGATTTCTTCCGGTATAGGGGAGATAATCGAAATCTAGGAGGTGGTAGAATTTGATTAATTTACCATGGTTTTGTTCTATATTTTTTCCCCTTTTTTTCTCAGTGGGGTGATGAATTTCCTTATTTAAATGTGTTAGCAATGGTTAAGTTTGGGTTTGTATTTTTGAATGAAAAAGGTTTCCTTATTTAATCTAATCTGTGTTGGTGTTTTAATGGCACATTGATAAAAAGGAAAGATTATAAATTGTGGTAGCATTTGTTTTGCGCATTTTTCAATATGATCACTAAAAGGTATCATTCGGTATTCTGGGTGTGCAATCTGCTGGCGGTGCAGAGTGCATCTACGTCTGAGCGATAACCCTGTAGACCCTATGTAGTTCTCGTGGCATTCTTAAACAGGAACCGGTTTCGGATTTAACAAATCTTACCATTTGTCCATTCCTCTTCAGCCTGATTTGTAATGTAACCGCAATCATCAGAATCGTATACAGAGTTGCCCACCGCCATGGGTGTGCGTGCATATGGTTCAGCTATTTACAGCTTAATGGTAAAATTCAAAAGTCTTCGTCTTGGCGCGCTAATTCCAGGAATATATCTGCAGAAAATATTTACTGCGTCGTATATATTCAGTATGAGAACATGGGTAATGGGTAAAATATTATTATAAAATCTGGTAATTAATCATATATTAATTAATATTGATTAATTATCAGGAGATCAGCACATCTAAAGAATCAAAGAGATTCAGAAATAGTATCTGCAATCTCAGGGGATTAAGGTACATTTAAAAAAAAATAATGTTGACCACTAACGTGGACAATTAATGTGCTAGAAATAGATCACATCTTGTGTCTATTAAGACTTAAATTGTTCTCAACATGAAATATAGCAGCATACCAAAACGTGAGCGGGCAAGACATTTAAAATCACCTAAAAAAGCATTCTTAAACAGGAACCGGTTTCGGATTTAACAAATCTTACCATTTGTCCATTCCTCTTCAGCCTGATTTGTAATGTAACCACAATCATCAGAATCGTATACAGAGTTGCCCACTGCCATGGGTGCGCGTGCATATGGTTCAGCTAATTACAGCTTAATGGTAAAATTCAAAAGTCTTCGTCTTGGCGCGCTAATTCCAGGAATATATCTGCAGAAAATATTTACTGCGTCGTATATATTCAGTATGAGAACATGGGTAATGGGTAAAATATTATTATAAAATCTGGTAATTAATCATATATTAATTAATATCGATTAATTATCAGGAGGCCAGCACATCTAAAGAATCAAAGAGATTCAGAAATAGTACCTGCAATGTCTTGCCCGCTAACGTTTTGGTATGCTGTTATATTTCATGTTGAGAACAATTTAGGTCTTAATAGACACAAGATGTGATCTATTTCTAGCACATTAATTGTCCGTGTTAGTGGTCAACGTTATTTTTTTAAAATCTACCTTAATATAATTAAATATATGTATATATATGTGTATATATATATATGTGTGTATATATGTATATGTAATTATGTATGCATGTATGTGTATATATATATATGTATGTGTGTATATATGTATATGTAATTATGTATGCATGTATGTATATACATTTATATGTATGTGTTGTCCAACCCACTATCCGGTAGCGTCCAATTCTCTAACGGTTTTTTTCAAATGAATCACGTCATAACCTTATCCATCTATTGGTTTCATACTCGGTCATAATGTCTTACGTTTAAGATGATTCCCATGCATTCCCTGAAGAGAAGGTTACAACTTTAACATCACAGATCCCTATGGATCACATAGGTTGTAATCCTTTGAAACATATGTAGGAATAAAGTATGCAATTATAACATGCATTTTCTGCATTCCTTAAATTTTTAAATATACTCAAATACCCAAAATTTCAAGGAGTTTCTGCCTCAAAAACAGGAACTACACCTCAGATATTTTGTGTTCTTTGCTACCTTGGTTTCTATTAACCCATTTATTCTATCCAAAGAATTTTTATTCATTAAGATAGAAGAAATACATATAATTACATACATATATATATATATACATATATATATATATATATATATATACATACATATATATATATATATATACATACATATATATATATATATATATATATATATATATATATATATACACATATATATATATATATATATACACATATATATATATATATACATACATATATATATATATATACATACATATATATATATATATATATATATATACACACACATATATATATATATATACATACATATATATATATATATATATACACATACATATATATATATATATATATATATATATATATATATATATACATACATATATAGGAAAATGAAAAAAAGCCAGAATGCTGAACTGGAAGCATAATTTAATAAAGATTTTTTCTAACCGGTTTTCATTGCGATGAAGCAAATTATCAAGAAGGAGAATGAAAATGTTTTTTTACAAAAAAGTACAAAATGAAGAAAATAATATATAAAAAAATAAATATACCCATACATTATATTGTCTTTGAGCTTTTGTAGTTCAATAGTAGTTCATGTATAAATTGGTAGGAAAAATAAGGATGCATGAGAGTTGAGAGTTTTGTTAGGTTTAAAAAAAGGGTTAAAAGTTTGTGTTAAGCAGGAAATGTGGTGTCAAAACAAGAAGTGTGTGTAAGGGGAGACAAGTGTTTTTAGTTAGAGTTATGAACTCTTTTTTTCCAACAGGAAGTTTGTGTCTGTTCATAGAGAAATAAGGTCACTGAGGGGTGTGTGTGTGTTAAGAAAAGGTTGGAATTTTTCTATGAAAAGATTCTCCTTGTTGATTCTTTCTTGTGTGGAGATTCTGTCTTTACATTGATAGAAAGGGAATATAATGAATTTAGGGTTTTTGTTTCTGGCGCAAGAGTCTATGTGGCCACTGAGTGGAATTTGGCGGTATTGAAGGAGGTTTATTTGTTCCTTATGGACAGCTACTCTTCTACGTAATGGGAGGCTCGTCTGTCCGATATAGAAGTTTTGGCAACCTATATATTGTGGTGTGTGCGTACGAGTAGATGTAATCGCCTTACCTCGGTCTTCCTTTCCTCGACTGCGAGTCTGTCTTGCAGTATCCAATCCTCGAAGCTTGCCCCAACCCAAAGTACATCAGGAATAGCAGCTGCTTCTCCCAAACCTAGACCGTCGCTTAACACGTCTTGTGCTGACCACCACCCCGTTTGAAAAGGGCACGAATCCCGATCGAGGCTCCCTCTGCCCTTTTTCCCCTTCTGGTCAGCCTCCCCAGACACTGACGTCATATCACACGCCACCCTGATCTTAAAGATCACGTTCACCCCTACTCCAATTCGAAGTCCTCCATCCAACCGGGCGGGCGCCCTACACGTCGAGATCTTCTCAAGCTAGGTGGCTCGTTCTTCCATCGCCACTCTATCGTCCACCTCCGACCATCAAACGCCGTCTGAAAATCTTTGTCTTCGATGGTGTAAGCGGCGCTGTCCTCGACGGGGCTCTGCTCTCCCTGGTGGTCCCGACTCAAGGCGCATGATGCCCCCATGCTTCCGAACGTGACCTCATCTCCTGCAATCCTAACGCCACCAAGACGGTTGATGGCGTCCATCCCCAACACGACATCAACCCTGTCTATCACATAGTCGATCACGATCACCTGTAGCCACAGCGCCGCGCTCGGTAACGCTATCTCCAGACTGGAGCTGCCCCTACAACGGATCTCTCTACCGTCGGCCGCCCGGACGCTACTCGTCCCATCCCATTTCTTCGTCACGAGGGTAGTCGTGCAACCCGTGTCCACAAGGGCCTTGAACTTCTTCCCCTCGACCTCGACTTCGACCACGGTCAGCGCCTCCACAAGCACCTCTACTTGGTTGCGGGGAAAGTTTGAGAGGCAGCAACTTCCCCACGGTCGTTTCCCTGGTCGCAATCACGGGCGATGTGCCCAGTCTTTCTGCATCGATAGCAGACGGGCCCCGATTCAGCGCATTCCCTCGCCATGTGCGGCCCCTGACATTTGAAACACCGGCCCGAGAACGGCCGCTGTCGTTGCTCAGTAGGCTTCCTCACGCCGTTCTCAGGCTGTCATCTGTCGGAACGTGCCTCTGTCGCCGCCATCGCTATCGGCTTCCGTCCGAAGTGCTGTATCAACACGCGAGCTTGCGCTACTAGCTCGCTGAGCGCCATCTTTCTCCTGCCAGGCAACTGCTGCAATCGGATCCCATCGTCGTCGGGGAATCCATTTACAAACGCCAGCCGCGCCGCTCTGTCCAGGCCTTCTCCTGTAAACCCAGCCAGCGTGGCCAATCTTCGCACTTCCACCTGTTCTCTACTCCATCTAATCGTTCCTAGTTTTACGAAGGCAGCATACTCGCTCTCCGTGTACGCTTCCCTCAACCTCCGTTCGACGTTCTCTGCACTTAATCTTTCTTCCTCGTCCATTTCTATGTAGAGGGTCAGGGCGCTCCCTTCCAAGTATAGAGCCATGAGACTCGCCACATCACTTATTCCTTGCAGCTTGGCAACGAGCCTAATTTTTCGTATCCAAGCCATCACATCTCCTTCGCCATTAAAAGGCCTGATCACATCGCTGGCGATCCTAATCTTGGTGGCTGCCATCGCGGCGAATTTCTGCATGTGGGGCCGAAATAGCTTGTGGTGTGTGCGTATGAGTAGATGTAATCGCCTTACCTCGGTCTTCCTTTCCTCGGTCTTCCTTCCCTCGACTGCGAGTCTGTCTTGCGATATCCAATCCTTGAAGCTTGCCCCGACCCAAAGTACACCAGGAATAGCAGCTGCCTCCCCCAAACCTAGACCGTCGCTTAACACGTCGTGTCCTGACCACAACCCCGTTTGAAAAGGGCACGAATCCCGATCGAGGCTCCCTCTGCCCTTTTTCCCCTTCCGGTCAGCCTCCCCAGACACTGACGTCATACCACATATATATACATATATATATATATATATATATATATACATACATATATATATATATATATATATATATATATATACATGCATATATACATACATACATACATACATATATATGGTGGTTGTCTACTCCTTAAACAGAGTTTGACCACCTCCTGCACCTACACCTTAGCCCTTTCATGGCGTCTGATGTGGCTTTTTAAACCAGACAGTGTTTTGAAAAAACACCCACACAGATTGCACCTCTGATTTGCACTACCAATACCTGCAAGTAAGTTCTGCTCATTGTGGATCCTAACATGTCTTTTAAGACCCCCATTGGATTTGCAAACCCTCTGGCACACACCACATTCAAACGTGTGCACAGACATATAATCAGAATAGCTGGGTGAGGTTTGTTTTCCATGGGTTCGCAGGTGAGATTTGAGGCCAGCCAAGGACAGACATGGTCTGTCACAGACTGTGCACACAAAAAGGTCCTTGTCATTCACCTTCTCAGTCTTCACCTTTTTCCTTAAATGTCTCTTGAGCCCTGCTTGCATCATCCTGGCCTCTTCAAATGCTTTCACTCCACTCCACACCCTTGTTCGCCATCCAACTCGATCTGAAACGAGGACTTCTATATCTTTTGGAGCCATTCCAATTGACTTCATAGCAGTCCTTATGCCATCCTTAAACCTTTTTTTAGGTTTATGCCGATAACGTTTCCCCTCTGCAAGCTCACCATAAAACAGCTGTTTCGGCATGCGTTCATCTGCCATTCGAACAATATGGCCACACCATCTCAATTGGTTCCTCAAAATCATGGCTTTAATTGAGGGGATGCCTGCAGATGCAAGGATATCTGTGTTTGGAGTAAAAGAATTCCATTTAATTCTTAAAATATGACGAAGGCATTTTTGGTGGAATTTTTCTAACATTTTAAAATGCCTTTCATAGCAGGTCCAAGTTTCACAGGAATACAATAGGGATGTTAAGACAAATAATTTGTAAAGAGCCAGCTTTGTATTGTTATTTATATGTCGCTGGCGCCAGACGCGTGACTCCAAGCCACCAAATGCTTTTGCTGCCCTTTGAATTCGCAGGTGTATTTCCGTATCAAGATTTCCATCATCTTGAACAGAGCTTCCCAGGTAGACAAATGAATTTACAACCTCAAGTAACTTTCCCTTAACAAAAATTTTAGGGAGGTTACAAACAGCACCATACGCAGGTTGATACATCACAACTGTTTTTTCCAGATTGATGGTCAGGCCAAAATCATCACAAGCTGCATCAAATGCAGATACAAGGAATTGCAGACCCGATTCAGAATGACTAACCAGATCGCAATCGTCAGCATACAAAATTTCCCTAATAAGTGAAGTAAAAACCTTCGTTTTAATCTTCAGTCGGGTCAAATTAAAAACATTCCCCGTTGTTCGATATTTTATGTAGATACCCTCCTCAGAGTTTTGAAAGGAATGTGACACCACAACGGCAAAGTATATTGCAAAGAGGGTGGGTGCATCAAGGTCTCCCTGCTTTACTCCATTTTCCACAGCAAAAGATTCAGAAAGCCTACCACCAAAATTAACCCTAGCTCTCATATCCTGATTCAAAGCCTTGACCATGTTTATAAACTTTTCTGGGCAACCAATTTTCCCCAGAATTAGCCACAGAGCACTTCGATTAACAGTATCGAATGCTTTGCTCAAATCAACAAAGCAATGGTACAGAGCAAGATTCTGTTCAATGCACTTCTCCTGTAATTGTCTGACAGTAAAGATACAATCAGCTGTGCCCCTGGAGGAACGAAAACCACACTGAGACTCAGACACCATACTTGGAACTATAAAGGTATTTAAACGTTCTAACAAAATGCGGGCGAGCACCTTTCCAACCACAGACAAAAGGGAAATCCCACGAAAATTACCACACAGATCCTTTGGCCCCGATTTATATAAGGAGACAAGAATGGCATCAATCCAGTCTTGAGGCACTTTCTCACTTCTCCAACAGTGACAAATTAAAATATTTAAGAGTTCCATCATTTTGTCACCCCCATATTTCAAGACTTCTGCACAGATTCCATCAGATCCTGGAGACTTGTTGTTATTCAGCTTATTCATAGCTAAATAAATGTCATTTAGAGTTGGTTCAGATGCCATCTCTTCTATAACTGGAAGTTGTTCAATTTTTTCTATCGTCCTCATATTAACGGATGATGGTCTATTCAAAAGTGCAGAGAAATGTTCTACCCAACGCTTATGAATAGAAGTGGTGTCAGTCAGAAGAAAACATCCATCTTCTGTTCTCACTGGAGCTACTGAAGAAGATTTTGGACCATATACCTCCCTAACATAAGAATACAAACAACTGGCATCATTTCTATCAGCTGCTTCTTGTGCCCCTTTTGCCCTATCATTCCACCATTCCTGTTTAATTTTCCTTAGAGCAGTTTGCACCCTCCTTTTCAGCTTTCTGTAAGTTTCATTTGAGTTGGGATTCAATGACTGAGAGAGCAGTGTATTGCCTAAGTTTTGTTTTTCTAAAAGTAGATCATGAATTTCTGCTGATCTATCTGAGAACCAATCTCTGGATTTATGAGATTTAAATCCCACTGACGAACTTGCAGCCTGAAATACTTTTGTTTTGAAATCTTCCCATAAATTGTTTGGGTCAAGATTAATATTTTCTATAGCGTCGTGGAATCTTTGCAAGTTGCTTGATAATTTAAAGTTTGCAACGTTTAACTTTTTGGGTATCTTAGGACCAGACTGTCGGTTTTTAGGTCATACCACATATATGTATATATATGTGGTATGACGTCAGTGTCTGGGGAGGCTGACCGGAAGGGGAAAAAGGGCAGAGGGAGCCTCGATCGGGATTCGTGCCCTTTTCGAACGGGGTTGTGGTCAGGACAAGACGTGTTAAGCGATGGTCTAGGTTTGGGGGAGGCAGCTGCTATTCCTGGTGTACTTTGGGTCGGGGCAAGCTTCAAGGATTGGATACCGCAAGACAGACTCGCATATATACATACATATACATACATATATATATACACTTCCTTCACCCTTCATCTAGATAAGTGTTTGTACCAATATAATAGATAAATTTGTATACTTAAGTTGTAATTCGCCTAGGTTGACCACTCACCACAAGAATATCATATTTCAAGTTTACTCAAGCCTGACGCTACTTATTTACGACCCACCACTGATATAGGCAGACACAGCTCATATATATCTATCCCTTAGGACCATTAAGATTTCTGTATCTATATCTATTTATCTTTTTATCTTCTTCTTCTATATTTAGATTTTTCCTCACCACCCTTCTCCAACCCGTCTAAATAGCTTAGATGTATCTTACTTTACTGTCCAGATTTTCTCTTATTGTTTCTTAGATTACCCACCCCACCGATTTGACTCCTTTTATTTTTATTTTTGTATGAATATCTGTCTATTATTTTTTTTCTTCTTAGTATTTTATATTCCTTACTTTATTTTATATTATTATTTCATTTTTGTTTTAACCACCAACTTATTCCCTCCTTTAACACTACCCTTCTAACTAATATAAAATAGTATTGTTTACTTAGCGTTCACTACACACTAAATTGTGGCAAGGTATGGATGGATTCCAGAGTACCGAGGAAATTATGTATAAATATATCAAATTAAGAATTCTACGAGGTATATTACAATGCAAAATACCAAACGGAACCTCACCTCTTATATCTCATCTTTCTTCCTCCTTTAATGTCTATGTGATATAATTCTTGGGAGAGAATACATTTGCGGCTGAAGATAGCTTTATACTGTAACAACTATAAAGCTTGAAACACGTGTACCGCAGAATCCTTTGTGTTTTGTTTTTATTTTTGCATTTACAATTTATTTATATATATATATATATATATGTGTATGTATGTATGTATGTATATATGAGAGAATATACAAATAATAACAACAGACGAGGACAGGTGGTGTAAATAACAAAAGTATATATTAGTATGACACTCGGGAATACGGAAAGTCTTTGACGTTTCGAGCTACGCTCTTCAACAGAAAGATTACGGAGAAAAGGAGAACAAAAGTGGAAAAGTTCAAAAGTTTTTTAGACGTCGTGGTATATTGAAGCGATTTCCAATCAGAAGATGGGTCCAGTGTAATCCGTGGGTAGGAGAGGTGCAGCCGGAGGGTATAGACAGGATTAGCTGGTGCGACCACGTGAGCGTGTATTATATGTGGGAGAATATACAAATAATAACAACAGACGAGGACAGGTGGTGTAAATAACAAAAGTATATATTAGTATGACGCTCGGGAATACGGAAAGTCCTTGACGTTTCGAGCTACGCTCTTCAACAGAAAGAATACGGAGACAAGGAGAACAAAAGTGGAAAAGTTCAAAAGTTTTTTAGACGTCGTGGTATATTGAAGCGATTTCCAATCAGAAGATGGGTCCAGTGTAATCCGTGGGTAGGAGAGGTGCAGTCGGAAGGTATAGACAGGATTAGCCGGTGCGACCACGTGAGCGTGTATTATATGTGGGAGAATATACAAATAATAACAACAGACGAGGACAGGTGGTGTAAATAACAAAAGTATATATTAGTATGACGCTCGGGAATATGGAAAGTCTTTGACGTTTCGAGCTACGCTCTTCAACAGAAAGAATACGGAGACAAGGAGAACAAAAGTGGAAAAGTTCAAATGTTATAAAATCTTTTTGGTATAAAAACATTGTATTTTGAGAAATAACCGGTTTCGTGTTGTCTTTTCAAATTTCTCTACTTCATTGTAACGTGTTCGGTCCAGTCTGAAAAGAAGAGCTCTAGATAGGGGGAGGTAATTAGGGATTTCTTCCGGTATAGGGGAGATAATCGAAATCTAGGAGGTGGTAGAATTTGATTAATTTACCATGGTTTTGTTCTATATTTTTTCCCCTTTTTTTCTCAGTGGGGTGATGAATTTCCTTATTTAAATGTGTTAGCAATGGTTAAGTTTGGGTTTGTATTTTTGAATGAAAAAGGTTTCCTTATTTAATCTAATCTGTGTTGGTGTTTTAATGGCACATTGATAAAAAGGAAAGATTATAAATTGTGGTAGCATTTGTTTTGCGCATTTTTCAATATGATCACTAAAAGGTATCATTCGGTATTCTGGGTGTGCAATCTGCTGGCGGTGCAGAGTGCATCTACGTCTGAGCGATAACCCTGTAGACCCTATGTAGTTCTCGTGGCAGCCCGAACATCTTATTACATAAATAAGATTTTTTGAGGCACAAGTAAAGTTAGATTTAACTTTGAATTTGTGTCCCTCTTTGAAGAGGAATTCTGAACCTTCTAGAATGTTTGGGCATGTTGCACAATTTGGTCGACCACATTTGTTTACTTTTGCATCTGTTGTTTCGGAAAGTAATTTTGCCTTTGTGAGGATCTTTTTCAGTGATTTTGGTTGTTTGTGGCTTTTGATGATTTTGTGTGTGTGTAAAATTTCCTTCAATTTGGGGTCCTTATGTAGCATTGGTATGTTTTGGGTGATGATGGTGAAGGCTTCTTTGTTTCTGGGGTTGTATGTGGATATGTACGGTAGTATTTTCGGGGAATGTGTGTTGCTGTGTTTAACTTTTCTTAAGTTTTCTATGTTAATTTGTGATGCACGTCTGATTCCTTCCTCTATGAGTTGAACTGGGTAGTGTCTGTCAATTAGTGTGTTTTTGAGTTCTTGTAGTCTCTAGTATTTTCTTCTGACACTATTGTGCATATTCTTCTTGCAAGGTTGAAGGGGATGTTTGTCTTGGTGTGTCTTGGGTGGCATGAATCAAATAGTAGATATTGTTTGGCATCTGTAGTTTTGTAAAATATGTCCGTTTCTATTTTTAGGTTTACTTTTTTAATTAGTATATCCAAGAATGGGAGCTCCTTTTGGTTGTACTCCATTGTGAACTGTATGTTTGGGTTGACACTGTTCAGTAGACTTTTGAATTTCAAGAGTTCATCTGTGTTTTCATTCCAGAGTATGAAACAGTCGTCCAAGAACCTTTTTCCAATTTTCTTTTATGTATTGGGAAAGGGTGTTTCCAAAGGTGGATAAAGATTCCTGGTATATTATTATTTCCAAGTAACCCATTGTTAGGTTCGCAATGACTGGAGCTGCCCTAGTGCCCATAGCAATTCCGGATTTTTGTCGGTAGAAAGTATTGTCAAACATCAAGTGGTTGTTTCGTAAGATGAATTCAACCGATTTAGTAATGAATTCTTTACTGATCCTGTTTGGGATTTCTTTCGGGAATTGATCCAGCCAGAATTGAATTGCCTCAAGTCCATAATTATGAGGTATACTGGTGTATAAATTAATCACGTCAAATGAGACCATGATTGTTTCTTCCTTTACTTCCTTTGGGAGGTGATTTAGCATATCCAAGTCATCTCTGATATAGCTATTTATGTGTTTAAGGAAGGGTTTTAGGAGGATGTCCATAAATAGACTTAGTCTGTGTGTTTCACAGGCTGGGCCAGCTATGATGGGTCGCAGTTTTAGATCCCCCGGGTTTGGTGTATGTATGTATGTCTTTGGTGATTTTTTGATGGTTTCATTTATGATCTGGCTTTTGTGTATTTTTGGCAGACCATAGAAAAGGCTGGGCTTGCATTTGAAGTTTGTTAGAAAATCAATCTCCTTGGTTGTCAGTTCATTTCCATGTGTTTTAATTAGTGAGGACAGGGTTTTCATTATTTTTTGTGGGGTGTAGTTTGTGACTTTTTCATAGTTTTGGTTGTCATCCAGCATGGAGATTATTAGGTTTTTATAGTGTAATGTGTCCATTATTACTACTGCACTTCCTTTATCTGCTTCCTTAATCGTAATATCTTCATCATTTTGGAGTTCTATTAGTTCCTTCCATTGTGTAGTGTTAAAGTTTGAGTTTACTCTCTGTTTATGCATGGTGTGGTAAGGGAAGTTCTCGATGTGGTTGCAGAATTCATCTAGATTTTTATTTTTACCTTTGTGTGGGATGTGCTCACTTTTGTTTTTGACTAGTGAGTCATCTTCAGTGTTGTGATTGGTAAATGCTTCTGTGAGTCTTAATTTTCTACAGAATTCTGTTATACTGTCCTTCACTTCATTTTGGTTGGCTCTGCGTGGAGTTGGGGTGAATTTTAGTCCTTTTGAGAGGATGTCTATTTTTATGCTTGAGAGGTTTGGTTGAGAGATTGATTATCTTCGGTTTTTTCTGATTACTAGATTCCAGCCTGTGTCCTGGTGTCTCTGGCCTGGGGCTAAAAAATGTTGTTTGTAATTTTGTTTGCATGAGCTGTCTGTTAGGTTATATGGGATTGGTTCGGGGGAATGGTAGTATCGTTGCCTTAGATTGTTATATGTGTGTGGGTGTCTATGGGTGTTTTGGTTAGTGATGTGTGTAACTCTAGTATGTGGGATGTTTCTTGATCTGATGTTATTTTGTGTTGTTCTTGAGTTCGGTGGGGGCCAGTAATTTTGGGTCATAGGGTAGTAGTGACTAGCATGTGGTGTGTTTCTTATCCTAATGTTGTTTTGGGTTGTTATGGGGTGATTATGCCTGGTATTGGGACGTTGTTGGTGTGTTCTGTTCCTGGTGTATGGGTGATCTTTATGTTTGGTGCAATCTATTTCATAAATGCGTTGTCTGTAAGCTTGTTCCCTGTTTAGTTTTGGGTGGTTCAAAAGTGGTGGTTGTAAATGATTTCTATTTATGGTGTATGGAGGGTAATGAGGAGGGTTGTTGTTGGTTAAGTGGTTGAAATTGGTGGTGGTTTGTGCGTTGTTCAGTTTTTGTTTATTATTTATAGTTCTTTTCTTTAGGAAGGGATTATCTGTGCTGAATTCTTGTTTAAAATTTGATTCATATCTTTGGAAGAAATCATTGCTTTTTTCCCAGCGTAGGAGAGAGTTTCTTTCTTCCTTTTCACAGATTTCTTTCCAAAAATTTATGGTATTTTCGAGGGGTTGTCCCTCGGTTTGTTTGTTTATTTCCCTGTGCATCTCTTCGTCGATGTTTTTATATTTTTCTTCATTAGTGGAGGCCCTAAGTCTTAGTAGTTCAATCTCTGATTTTAGATGGAATAGTGCTAACTTTTCCCTGATGGTTCTCTGTCCGTCAGGTTCATTTGGTATTGTTTTGATCTGGAATTTGCGTGGGAGAATAATTGGTGTTGAGTTCATCCATCCCTCGTAAATATCTGCTTTGTTGGAATTTTCTATCATATTCCAGTAAGCGAGTTTTCTATTATGGAGGCTTGTATTCCAAATATTCTCTATTTTTCTTTTTGTTAAATTGACTTGTGTAAGTATGGCGTCCTGATGTGTTTCATTTGGTGTGCGTTGGCTGTTGTTCGGTTTGTTTGTGAATACCGACTTTAGTGTAGTACACAGAGTGTTTAAATCTTTACTAATTTGTTCTTGTTTTATAATGAATTCGTCGATAGTATCGTGTAGAGGAGATTGTTGTTCATTGTTAGGTTTGTTAATGTATATTGATTTGAGGGTTGTGCATAAAAGTTGTAAATCATTACTAACCTGATCAGTGTAGTGAGTAGTGACTTCACTGTTTATCCTTTCTCGGGCGAGAAGATTTGAGTCCTCGATTTTTTTAAATTTAAGGTAATGAGGTGTGAGTTAATATTTTTGAGTTCTTTAAGTATATCCTCGTTTGTAATTTTATCCGAAGTATTGGTCTTCTGTAGCATTTTCGGTCTCACGTGTTTTGGTATATGGGTGAGAAAGTTGGTATGTATATATATATATATATATATATACTGTTTGTGTGTATCTGCTCTCTGTTATTATACGTGCTTTGTGTTTACATTCGTTTCTTTCTTCACTCCTTCCTGCAACATCTTCAGTCCCTTCTTCGCCGTTTTCTTTTTTTTTTTTTTCCCCCACAATGCTTGCAACCCACAAAAAACCTCTCTTACTTGCTTTTCAAAAAGACCCGCCACACGAGCCATCTCAACTTTCTCAGCCGCTGTCTCCGCCATCACATCATACCCCGTGGCTTCCTCTTGAAATTCCACGCTCCCCCGTATTCCTCCCCCTTCATCGAGCCCACCCTTGCCCACACCTCCCGCCTCATCATCCGTGCCACTGTCCGTTCCACCCGTTCCCTCCTCCACTCCGTTGACCACCAACTCTCCTAAGCTTACCTCCTCCTCTCCTCCCTCTGCCCTCAACCCTTCACCCAACCTATACTCCGCTTCCTCCTTAATCTCAAGCACCAACTCCACAATTTCCGCACACACACAAAAAAATAAAAAACTCCACCGCCTCCTCAACCCCCATCCTTTTGCACCCCTGACACCCTCCCCTTCAGCTCCCCCTCCCGATTCCATGCCCCCCTCCACCGCCCATTCCACACACTCACTTCTCCCACCCGGACATCCAAACCCCCACGCCATCACCTCCCAACAACCCTAACCCCACCCCATCCTCTCCCCCCACCTCTACACCTCCCCTCCCGACCCTACTCACCCTACCACCCTGCTTCCTCACATGGTTGTGACTATACCACCCAATCTTCCCCTGTCCTCCGCTGAGCGTTCACTCCTTAGTAGGGGCCTCTGCTTCACGCCTCACACCCCACTGACGAATTCGGGACTCGCACTGATGTCAGCCAGTTCCTGCGCCGCATCAAACTGCGTATTCTTCCATACGTCAACACAGCGTCCCGACAATCGGGACTACTTCTCGGACCTGGGATGCCGCCTCCAGGCCAATTCAGTAGCCTAGACTTGTTCGTGGATGACTGTAAGGCGTTGGTCGAGCGTTTCGACTTTAAAAAAAGATCCCTCCGGGTCAATCTCACCCAGGCCGAATTGGTCGCCCTCCGCAATCTCCGCCGCGGCGACATCGTCATCAAGCCGGCGGACAAAGGTGGAGCAGTGGTGGTGTGGCGCGCGGACTTTTACAGAGAGGAAGTGCTCAGCCAGCTTCACAATCCCCTCTTCTACCGCCTCCTCCTCTCCGACCCCACTCCCTCCTACCAACGGCTTGTGTCCTCCACAATCCATGACCTCATCTCCTCCTCTACTCTTCCCGCCACCGCCACCAACCTCATCGTCCGCACACCCCACACCTCCTCCATCTACTTCCTTCCCAAGATCCACAAACCTAACAACCCTGGCCGCCCCATTGTCTCTGCTTGCAATTGCCCCACCGAACTCATTTCAAAATACCTCGACCATATCCTATTCCCGTTAGTTGCTGCCCTCCCATCCCACATACACGACACTAACCATGCCCTTCGCCTCTTCAATTCCTTTTCTTTCCCTCCCGGCCCCTCACACCTCTTCACCCTGGACATCAAATCCCTATACACCGTGATTCCACACAACGATGGTCTCTCAGCCCTACAATACTTCCTTGACCGCTGCCCTGACCCCACACCTAGCCCTGCTTTGTCTGGCAGAACTCGTCCTCACCCTCAACTGCTTCACGTTCGCCGGAGATACCTACCAGCAGTGGGTGGGGTCGCGATGGGAATGAGAATGGGTCACAATTATGCCAACCTCTTTGTTGGTTACATTGAGGCCCAAGTATTCTCCCAATTCTCCGGTCCGACCCCAGAACTATACGGTCGCTACATAGATGACTGTATAGGAGCCACCTCCCTCTCCTGCGAACAGCTCTGCCTTTTCATCTCCTTCCTCTCTAACTTCCACCCTGCTCTTGACTTTACTTCTACCATCTCTGACACCTCTGTTAACTTCCTCGACATCTCTCTTTCCATCAACCCCCCTCCAACTCTCACTACCTCCGCCTTCTTCAAACCCACTGACTTCCACCTCTACCTCAACTTCTTCTCCTCTCATCCATTCCACATCAAACGGGCCATCCCCTGCTCCCAGTTCCTCCGCCTCCGACATTTGTGCAGCCTGGACCAGGATTTCGAGACCCAGTCCCAGTATCTTGTTCGTCTGTTCATGCATCGAGGATACCCCTCCCACCTTGTCCAATCCGCCCTCGCCCGCGCTCGTCGAATCGACCGCATCACCGCCCTCTCTCCTCCCCAACACCAATCCCCTAACCGTACCCCCTTCCCACTCCTTTTCCACCCTGCCACCCTACCCCTTCGTCGGAGGATCCTACGAGCCTTCCGTCGCCTCCAGCTCGATCCCACCACCCACCCCATTTTCCCTAACCTACCCCTATCCTCTTTCAAACGCGCCCGCAACCTACGTGATCTACTGGTCCGTAGTACCTTCTCCTCTTCCTCCCCACCCGGCTCCTTCCCGTGCTCCAGATCCCGCTGTCACACCTGCCCCTTCATCACCAACACTACCTCTGTCACAGGGTCGAACCTACACACTCTTCACATTCCACACAGTTTCACCTGCACCTCCTCTAACCTAATTTACTGCATCAAATGCAACCTATGCAACCAACTCTACGTGGAGCAGATGGGCCGCCGGCTGGCCGACCGTTTCACCGAACACCTAAGGGACGTTCGGCTAGGTTCAGACTCTCCTGTCGCCCGTCATTTCCACTTGGCCAACCACTCCCCCTCTAACATCTCCATTTTTGGCCTTGCCCTGCACCATGGGTCCACTCCCTAGCCACTCCACTTGGAACAGCGCTATATTTTTAACCTTAGATCATCTTTCCCCTTCGGACTCAACACAGCCCCCTCCTCCTTATGACTCTCCCATTTACGACAATGCAACACTTTTCTTTATTTAAAAAAAAATTTTTTTTTGCCCCACCCCCCTCATCCACTTTACATTATATCCATTATTCACTTTTTTATTACAATCACTACAATTTTCCACAATTTATTTCATCCTTTCCTACATGCACACATACCCACACACAAAAAATACACGCACCCATACACACACATGTAAGCACACCTACCCCCAACACACCACACACACACAACACATGCATGCACTTACACGCTCAGACTCGCCCACAAACTTATACAAACGCACATACACATGCACACTTGTGCATACACACACACGCTAACAATCACGCAAACATACACACACACACACCCAAGCATACACACCCTTGCACACATAACCCATATATACCCCCACTCACACATACCTCCCACACACCTGACAACCCATACATACCCCCATTCACACATACCTCACATACCTCCCATACACCTAACACACACCTCCCACACAGCTTACATATATACCGCCCACACACATGACAAACATACATGCGCGCCCTCACACACACATAGACGAATGCACATATATACACACACACATGCACAGTGGTAGAGACACACACCTTACACAGCCCTATACACACACACACCCATATATACGCGCACGCCTACATACACGTACATACACAGCTGCATGCACACACACACACACAGGAGTGCACACACAAAATAACACACATACCTGGCACACATCCTTACGCTCTCACACACATACGCACACACACACATAAACACACATACACATACACACGCACACACACCTCTCACATACACAAACACACATACACACACACGCACACAGACACACATACAGACACATAAACACACACGCGCATACACACACACGCACCCATACCTAACACTTACAACCCCACACACATCACAATCCCACACACACACACGCACATCCACACATACACACACACGCACACACCCACATACACATACACCCACTCACATACACACACACGCACACACCCACATACACATACACCCACTCACATACACATACACACGCACACACACTTCTCACCAACACAACACACTCACACAGACACACAAACAATCACACACATGGGCATAAACAACACACGCACATACAATAGCAAACTCACGCACACACACGTACACAGCAACGCACATATACACAACATACTCATACACACAAACACACACGCACGCACAAAAACCTACACACACACGCGCACATACAAAATACACACATACGCACACGTACCCAACACCTACAACCCTACACAAACACACACACGAACACACATACACACTAACAGATAAACCACCAAACCATGCACACACACACACACATACATACGCACACACGTTCTGTTATCACACACACACTCGCGCACGCACAGATATTCACCTCCCTTTTTCACTCTCCTGTCTTAGAAAGAACTTTTCCCCCACCACCTCCTCTTCTGGTCCTTTCACAATGTAACCTTGTGGGCATCGGTGCCATTTTCCTCTTCCTCCGTTTTTCCATTCTCCGAACTTTCTGTCTTTCCAATGAAGGGCTCCGCCCGAAACGTCATGCTCTCTCTCCTTCCTTTCCCAAGCGTCCAATAACACTATCCGTATCACGTCCTCACTTTGTTTTTTTGTTATTGTTTTTTTGTTTTTTTGAACCTATACACACACACACACACACACACACACACACACACACACACACACACACACACATGCACACATATATACACACACATACATATACATAGACACATACATGTGCATATACATACATTTGTATGCATATACACACGGTAGTCGTGTGGTGATGAATATTAAAGCTGTGTTATATGTATAGGAAAATGATGCTTATATTAACTAGTAAGATATTAAGTGATTGACAATTTATAAAGGTGATGGATGGTCTATTAATCTAAAGAGATAGATTGTGTTATTAGGTTAGATGGAAATTAGAGGGGGCAAAAAAAAAGGGGGTTAAAGGAGTAAAAATTACTTGTATAAACTAAGTTAATATTATTACCAAAGTTTACTCCGATAATCATGTTCTATATTTGTTGGTATAAGGGTTTTCCAATGGATAGAATAAAATTTTATGTGGTGCAGTATTTTATACGTCATAAAGCAGAGAGAAGAAAATATTTATGTTTTGAATTCATCTTACGATAATCGTAAAAAGAAATGAACTGAGATTGCTTTCAGAAATTAAAGAAGACAAATAAAATTCTTAGACGCAGAATAATGCCACTAATATAAATAACCTAAACAGGATAAATAACTCCTATCTTTGCTGAAGAAAGTGAAAGCATCAAATGAATGCTATGGATGTATGAAAGAGCAATAAAATCAAAGGCATAAGGTTATTGGAGCACAACGTATTGAACATCGTTGGAAGTAATGTTTATTTTAAGTTGAACTGAAAATTAATGTTTAAGTTCATGTTTATAGATGTTCTGGGTGTCCTAATTTGGGTTCAAAAGATGGAGAGTGTTTAGATAACATATATCAAGCGAAACAAGTCAACCATACCTTTATACATATAAAGGTATAATTAACTTGTATTGCTTGAATTATTTGAGAAACTAATAGATGAATAGGTGAGTCGTCTACGTTATATGAATTAGTGTGGTTTATCTATATGAAGAAAATACATGGGGTTGCCAATGTTTACATCTGTATGCATTTTCGATGAATGTGTTCACCAGTTTATTCTTCGAGAATAAAATGAAGAACAGTTCCGTATTGCATAATGGGCAAAATTTGCTACCTTTTTCGTATGGTACAGATGTGGAGAGAATTAGCCAGTCTAAGTTAAATTTTATGTTGTCTTTAAGTCCCCAAATTAATTTGCTAAGACTCGTGGTATTGCGTTTATTTCTATCTCTAAAAGAAGAATAATGGTTTGATATTCTTATGGATATTGGCGAAGAGGACGATCCAATGTAAAAAGACACATTGGTAGGAGTGCTGACCTTGCATTGATATATAGTGTTTTTGAGTTTCGCATTATCACTTAAAAAACTAATTCTGTTGCTATTAACTTCCGAAATAATGATGTTGTTGTGGTAATTATTATTATTATATTTCATATTATAATTATTGTTACTTAGGTTATTATTTGTATTGTTATTGTTATAATGGTAATGGTTTGTATTGTCTGAATTAATGTTATTGCTATTGGTACTCGTTCATGAATTTAATAGTCTCCTATTGTGTGTGGATATTATTTGCGAGATGTTTTTAGTGTTTGAAAATCCTAATCTAACCTTGTGCGTGTTTATAACTGGGAAGTAGAGAGAATGTCTTGGAAAATTCTTATTAACAGCATTTCGGAACTGGGAAACCAGATTTGATTTAATCTGTTTTCCAAATGGAATTATTAGCCAGATATTTTAATCAGATTCAGGTTTTGTATGTGTGCTATTATTATTTCTAAAAAAACTTCAATTTATTATTATTAAAAAAGGGTTTAAATTGTCGGTTACCTCCCCTATAATGTAAAAAAAACGTCTGACTGTTTGTTACTGTCAATAGGTTTATGATGAGGACAAACATTGTATTTATCGTTATCAAATTTAATATCTTTATTATCATAGGTAGAAAGATCGTAAGTAGAATTAATGTATCTGACTTTTTCTTTATATCCTGCCTTTTAATAAGGCAGAGTTGTAAAAGTCAGCTTCATTGTTGAAAATATTTTCATTTGTGGATAGGTTTGATAATCTAAGATGTTCCTAACTATATTTCTTGTTACCGTTTTGGGATGATTACTAAACTGGCTAATATACTTAAGGTTAGTGGAGGGTTTATAGTAAGGGGAAAAAGGTTTTGGTGTGTAGGTCTAGAGTGACATCAAGGAAATTGACTATGGAGGTTTCATCTTCAAAGATGATACCAAAACCCATTCTACGGAAGAACCTGGCTAGTCTATTTTTAACTTTTTGTATTTTTTGGTTTGTGGTATTATTTAGATAAAGTAAACAGTCGTCCCGGTATAGACCACCCCTAATGGTTGGGAATTGGTCTTCTAATTCATATAGAATGTACGTGCAGACCAAGTCAGCTATTTGTGCTGAGTCAGAACTTCCCATAAGCACGTCAAAACCATCGGGAGTGTCCTTGCGTATCCATAGTTTATTATTAAATTTAATTATAGATTTTCTGTGTTATCTTGAGAGCCAGAGATGAAAGGAAGCTCTTTCAGCAACGCTACATACTAACTTCTCTAGTGCCTTTGCTTTAGAGCAACAAGCACCAAGTTGGTATAACGAAGGAAGGAGGGCTTGCGATGCGAAACCTCTACAGCCCACTTCTGCCGGCCACACCGAAGTCGACCAACCGTTATCATCACAAGGCAGTTGTAGTTCCTCATATTTCCTCATTTACTTCTCATGTGATGTCTGCATGTTGCTTTCATCACAAACTGTAAGTTCAATCAGTGCTATTGTATTCCTCTGCTCAGAAAAGATTAATATGTCTGGCCGAAGCTTCGTGATGGCAATCTTTCCTGGGAAGATCAATTTCGTGTCTAAATCAGCCATGATTGTCCAGTCGTCTACTAAAGTCAAAAGCCCTGACCGTCTCTTTGCGGGGCGACAAGGTAGAGCATCTCCATGCCGCACGAAATGAATCTTCGTATCTTCACTTCTCTTTGGACATCTGTTTGCTTCCGATATCTTCTCCCGAAGACCCTGGAGTAACATTCTCAGTACTCGGTTGTGTTGTCAAGTATATCGTCCTTGCTGGAGACTGATGGGGCATCTGGCTAAAATAGGAGCTGTGGTGCATCGCTCCTCTTGACACAGGTCACGTGCATCACCTTGTGTGAGTCTCCATCCCTTCAAATTCTTCGGGGAAGCTACGGTGTCATACGTTGAACCAATTACAAATTGAAGCAGCTTCGGGCTCATGTCAAGTAGAGTTCTCCATTTCAGGTTGTGATTTTTCATGTTTTCCCATGATGTCCAGCTGCCTTGTACCCCAAGCTGAACTGCACGAATGTAATATAAATCATCATGCTCTGCTGAAACTGCTTTACACAGCTCCGATCACCTCTCCTTGTTGGACATCTTGCTCCATGATACCTGGAATTTCAAAGATCCAAGACCTGCACGGCAAATTGACCCCTAGACATGTCCTCAAATCTTAGTCTGCTCTCTGCCCTCTCTGCTGCTTCCACTGGTTTCCACTTCCTCCCGCAACGAACAACTGGTTCACTCTTTTGCATCACTTTATCGGAGCTTGCCCTAAGTTGCAGCAAACTATTTACTGCTGTCTTCTTTACAAGCTCGGTCATGCCCTCCAATGGCAGTCGCTATTTGGCCTGCTTACAATAGAGTTCCACACTGGATAGGGTTCTGCTCACAGCCAGCCACTTCCGAAGGAACGTAGACACAATCATCTCCAGGCGTTCTACATAGGTAAGTGCATTGTCATCAATCATCAGCTGCCATTGGATCCTTGGTAGAATCAGGTGGTTATAACACCAACATTTCATGACACCAGTGAGTACACATTTGTCCAACAGTTTCATCCATCTTACTAAGGAAATCTCGAGAGATAAACGAGCCTGCTTGTCATTTAGATCTCCATTGATAACCCTCCCCAAGAACTTGACAGGGTTGTTTTGTACTCCTGGGATCGCTTGACCGTTTATTTGAAATGGCTCATCCTGTCTAACTTTACCATGGTCCAGAACTAGGGAACGAGACTTTGTTGGTTTGATCCTCATGCGCGACCACGTCATGAATTCGTTTACTTTATCAAGACCCTGCTGTGCAGAAGCTACTGAAGCTGTACAAATGGCTGTGTCATCCATGTATTCCTTCAGTACTGGTATATGGGTGTCTCTCTTCCTCATAAAGTATAGTTTTGGGGTAAGCTGGCTTAGAAACTCGTTCAGCAGATTGAATGTGGTAACAAATAGGATAGGCGACAAAGTACAGCCCATGAATATTCTGATGGAAAGTTTCTGCCACTCAGATGTCCAGGCTTTAACCGAAAAACATGCATAAAGTCCCATGTAGTACGCATGAATGAGCTCCACAAGTGTGTCTGGCACATGGTACCACCGAAGAGCAAAACTTACTGCCACATAAGGAACGGATCCAACCTCGTTGGCGAGGTCAAGCCAAATCAACACAAGGTTCTTTTGACAAGATCTTGCATCTCTGATGATGTCCCAGAGAGTCGATATGTCCTCCCTTTTGCACTGTGCTGTCCAAGAAGCCATTCAAACAAAGATACTTCTCAAGACGCTTAGCATGGATAGCGAAGAACAGCTTTGCTTCTACATGGAGCAGAGAAATCGGACGGAAATCAGTTATCTTCTCGTTGGAAGTTGCCGATTTCTGGATGTACACTCCTTCAGTCACTCTCCATTGGATTGGAATTCTCCTGGTCCTCCACACAATGGCCATAATTCTCCAAATCAAGCGAAGTAGTCATGGGCAACTTTTGTACATGTTATATGGTATCCCATTTTGTCCAGGAGCTGATGCATTCCTAGTCCGTCTCAAAATGTCTTTCAACTCCTTAAACATCGGGGTCGAGTCGGCAGAAGGGTGAGAAGGGGGATCAGGCCGTATTGCACCTTCCCACTCTTCAAAGTCACCTGTCATAGTCGATGAGTAAGTTCGGTGAAGATGATCATTCAGATCCTCTCTCGAGCAGTTGAGATCAATCTTACAACTTGAATCCAGAATCTCCCTAGCATAATGGAAAGGCTCTTTCATAAATTCCCGCCTCCCCGATTTCCTTTCCCGCCTCTCCGATTTCCTTTCCCCCCTCTGCCTCCTCGTACACACACTCTCCGCTCTGTGTAATTTTAAAATCTCCCCGTGCAGCTTTTCACCAAGGTCCTTTAAACCATCCTTCTCTTCCTTGGGTGCTGAGTGGATTCTCTTGCGAAGAGACCTCTTTTCTTTGCGTCGGTGCTTAAGGCGCACAGAACGTCGATCAGGTTGAATCTTACAAGCAGATTTTTCTTTAACACCAAAACAATCCATCTTCTCATAGGTGCGAAGTTTCTGATCAACAGGACCGCGCAATAAAGGTGACACCACTCTCTCAGCTTCAAACACTCATCACCAAACGGCCGTTTCGCCACCAGCGTCGTGCGCCAACCAAGATTACCACCGTGACGACAACAATTACTACTACCAACTACAAGCATTCCCCCCGACGTCGCCAAGTTTCAACAGATCATTACCACTGTCAACATCATTAACACCACACATACAGAACACAGCTATAGCAGTTCCTGCGCCGACGTCTTCATCAATGTACTGTCTACCATAATGTCGTGCGTCAACAACCCCACCACCAGGGACACACCAATCAACTTGTGTGACTTTTAATACGAACTGGTTTTCTCTATCTCGGTGTTTTGGGACTTTTCGCAGTCTATACTACAGACACTTTCACTTGTTCTGTGTTTTTTTCTCACACACACACTTGTGCACTCATACATTTTCTTTCCTTTCTGGGAAAACAAACAATCAGACTTTTACATCGCGTGATTCCAGTTTCCTGGACAGTTGTCATCACGGTTGTTTTGTCATTGTCATTTCATTTATACATTGCATGCATGTATTTCACAAGTGCACATTCATTTCTTTCCTTTTTTTTGTGTGTGTTTTCTGCTACATTCTTGTGGGTGGTTTTCAGTGGCCATCCTGCCTCAGGCGTTCTAACAGATTTCATTTCTCGCACTGGCGAGGGAGCCCTGTAGTAACGCTGTGCGCATGCGTAGTCTCACGCATGCGTGGAATTAAACAAGCAAGCGTTCCCGCTTTAATCTTTCTCTTTTACGGTTGGCCCATCTGTTGATTCACCGCTGAGACCGCATAGATGAGTTAAAAACTCCGTTGGAGTTCTATCGCCTAGTTGTTCATCCGCCATCAGCTCATGAAACTTGCTGGTGGCAGATCTGGCAGTCCTTCGCAATATCTCAGTTTTGACTTCATCGTAGGTCGCGTCATCTTTCGGAGTCGTGATAAAATCCTTCAACACTTTTAGAAGCGACGAAGGCAAATTGCATAGCATTAAAGATAGCCTCCGAGTGGGCGAGACATCATGTGCCCCCAAAAAATTCTCTAACTGACCAAAAAATATGTCAGTCTCTCCGGCGAATGAAGGCAGGCTTGGCAACGCACACATATCGGTAAATGATTCCGTCAAAGGTAAAATAGGAAGAAACAATAACGAAAAACGTGTAAAATATGCAAAAGGCCAAAAAAATTTCACCGCAAATGGAAAAGGAAACACTATTTTTTTTCTGTACCTTTCTGTTTTCCTCTGTAATGTATGTGCACAATAAGAACCAAAATGGAAAAAGAAAAGAAGAAAAAGAAATATTCGCTAAAAAAAAAAAAACAATGTGGTTGCCTTCTGTATTTTTTTTTTTTTTGTAGTGTGTTTAGTTGTGAGCTTGTACTGTCTGCGGGAAAAAAAAAATTTTTTCTTTTTTTTTTTTTTGAAAACCCACCTTGACGTGCTGAAAGAAAATGGAAAATAATAGTCAGAAAGAAAGAAAAAAACGTCTGTGTCAGCTTGGCACAATGTGAGTTTGTATAGTCGGAAATGCTATAGAGTCAATATCTCACTGTGAAATTGTTCAAAAAGTCGTTAGTTATGATGATGATGATGGCGTCGGCGGCTGGAAACTCGTGTTGCTCATACCAATGATGATGCTGACCAGTCCAGATCGTCGTGGTTGCAGTCATTCCTTAGTCGGGGTCACCACTTTAGTAGAAAGTGGGTTATACATCTTTAGATGTATACCTGACTTTCCTTGCATTATTCTGGCCTTTTCAAATGCTTTCATTCCATTCCACACATTTGTTCGCCATCCAACTCGATCTGAAGCGAGGGTTTCTATATCTTCTGGAGCCATTCCAAGTGACTTCATAGTAGTCCTTATGCCATCTTTAAACCTTTTTTTTAGGTTTATGCCGATATCGTTTCCCCTCTGCAAGCTCACCATAAAACAGCTGTTTCGGCATGCGTTCATCTGCCATTCGAACAATATGGCCACACCATCTCAATTGGTTCCTCAAAATCATAGCTTTAATTGAGGGGATGCCTGCAGATGCAAGGATATCTCTGTTTGGAGTAAAAGAATTCCATTTAATTTTTAAAATATGACAAAGGCATTTTTGGTGGAATTGTACTAACAGTTTAAAATGCCTTTCATAACAAGTCCAAGTTTCACAGGGATACAATAGGGATGGTAAGACAAATGATTTGTAAAGAGCCAGCTTTGTATTGTTATTTATATGTCGCTGACGCCAGACGTGCGACTCCAAGCCACCAAATGCTTTTGCTGCCCTTTGAATTCGCAGGTGTATTTCCGTATCAAGATTTCCATCATCTTGAACAGAGTTTCCCAAGTAGACAAATGAATTGACAACCTCAAGTAACTTTCTCTGAACAAAAATTTTAGTGGGGTTACAAACAGCAACATGCACAGGTTGATACATTACAGCTGTTGTTTTCAGCTTGATGGTCAGGCCAAAATCATCACAAGCTGCATCAAATGCAGATACAAGAAATTGCAGACCTATTTCAGAATGACTGACAAGATCACAATCGTCAGCATACAAAAGTTCCCTAATAAGTGAAGTAAAAACCTTCGTTTTAAACTTCAGTCGGGTCAAATTAAAAACATTCCCCATATTTTATGTAGTTTGTGTAGACATTTGCCAGTAGGTGTCCGAACAAGTCTGGCATACTTTTATACAACTCGTAGGGTAAACCATCCAGTCCTGGCAGCTTACCCGCGCTGCAGTCTGCCATCACCTCAATTACTTCCTCAGGTGTGATCGGCCCTTCACAGCTCTTCACGTCCTGCACCAACAGACGTGGCAGCCCGGCGAGGAAGTCCGTTAGGTCCCTCCTGCTATCTGGCCTGCCGCCCCCATCGAAAAGCTGGGCAAAGTGCTCCTGAAAAGGCTCACACATCTCCTCGGGTTCGTTTATCAACTTACCTTGTTGGTTCGTCAAAGATCGAATTGTAGCATCATTACCACGTTGGGCTTCCACCACTTGGGTCCATCCTGCGGCCTTGATTCCCTCACAACCCATAGCATGAATTCTAGCCCTGACAATGCAACCCATGTGTTTGGCTTCGAGGTGCTGGTTTAATGCCAGTCTCTTGGCCGTCACCTGAGTCGCAGAGCCAGTTCTCATTGCTTCCTCTAATTCCTTAACTAAAACTGTTTCCCTCCTACGCTCTCTGGCCACTAAACTTATGCTATATCTAACAGACTCACATTTAATGGCTCGTTTGAGGGCATACCACCATTTATTATTAATAATGGCGCCGGTTAATGCCCTCTGAATCAACAAACTAATCCGATCTCTGTACTCCTTAATCGCCATAAGGGACGTATTAAGTTTCCAGTAGCTGGAGCCTCTAGTATATCGCTTATCTATGTCGAGCCTCCAAGTGATCATTTTATGATCACTGTAGCTGACTGGGTAAAACTGTAGACACTTAGCTATATTTCTATTTACTTTTCTAATTAACACTATGTATGACCTGGAAGATCCGTCACTATTTGACCAAGTCCACATTGGAGTGTTCGGAAATTCCAACCTATAAGGGTCTGCCAGCTCAAACCGGCTTAGCAGATCCAGGAAGCAAGAATTACCTTTTCTAGTAGTATTTGAGCCAACATAATCTACACGTGCCTCGCTAATTGTGTTGAAGTCTCCTAGCACAACTAAAGAATGTGATGTACTGAGAAACTTCTCTAGATACCGAAAAAAATCACTTTGCCGGGTTGGGTGGGGTGCATAAATTGCAACCAGTCTGAAAACTTTACCATGGCTGAGCGTCAAGTCCATGACGACCAGCCTACCTTCTGGATCTGAAAAAATTAACTTTTTCTCAGAAACCTGGTTTCTTTTTAATAGGACCAACACCCCACTCCCCCTAGAAGGACAGCCTGGAGAGAAAAAAACTCTCGTAGCCATTCAACAGGGGGAGCAGATCTCTTGGCCCTCTCAACCGGGTCTCTGTAGCAACAACAACATCCAAATCACGCAACCTGATGCCATTAAGGAAACGACCTTGCTTCCAGCCTGTCACCAGGCTATGCACATTTAAATAACCTACATGAATTGACTCCATCACTTACCTCGCATCACTGGTTCGGCGATTCTTCTTTTTCCTTCTCCTTTCCTCGGGGTCTTCCCGTATTTGGACAGCCCTCGTAAATGTATGGAGAAAAATCCATCCTGAGAGGGCCTACATCATAAAAGAATTCGGACTTAATCCGTCCGTAATCCTTCTGGCCTATCTTATAAATGAAAAAGTCTTTTGAAGTTGTTTTTTCTACTCGTTTGGCAGACGCAATAGCTGCCAAACAGTTCAAAAGTCTATTATTAGAGGCCTTGATGGCCATATATGTATTTTCATTTTCCTCTTCACTCTTTTTTTTTTAAGATTTAGTTTGGTGGGGGCGGTCTGTGTTTTTTTCTTTTTTTTTTAAGTACAGACGACCACCCCTCCTCTCTATCTTTCTCTTCACTCTCTTCTGTCGACCTTAGTGTTCTCTGGTCGACCTTGGTGTTGTCTCTGGTTCTTGTGTTGTTACAGGTGCCTCTTCATTTGATTCATCCACCGCTTCTTCTTGCTCTTTGGTCTTATAGTCCAACCTGATATGGCCTTTTAGACCGCAGCTGAATTATGATATTTCTCATTTGAGAAAGAACTCATGTGTGCTCTATACCTGGCTTTAAAATTCACTGAACTTCCAATATAAAACTTATTTTGTTTGTCCTTGTCTCTGACTATGCATTTATACACGACGTTTGTGGACAAACAAAGTCCGCTGAGAGGACATAAAAAAAGGTTCTCTACAATTACATAATTTTTTACGGCCACCCTTAAGATTATTTCCAACGTTAGTCACCGCCCTTACAAATTTATTCTTATCAGCCATTTCACTTATCTCATTCCCAGATTTAGGCACAATCCGAGGGAATGAAGAGCCCGTCCCACTATCGTTGTGTGGTTTATAGTTGGTTTTATTAGAAACAGGGTATCCCTTAGACGGATATTCGCATAGCTTTAACTTATTTATCTTGTTTCTATTTAAAGAGGCAATAATGGATGCTAAATTAGGCATTCCAGAGTAGGAACACTTAATTGTAGACCTGTTACAAATACTATAGTATTTGTGGTCCCTAGGAAAATTATTTTCCAGGATCTTAAAAAACATTTTTGGTAAATTTCTTACCCTGAGGGAAAAGGTGGGGGGGGGGGTGAACCAAATTACTTCTCTTATTCTGGGTCGCGAAACTTTTGTTTTAAATATCCCCATATTAGTATTTTCCTGTATCGTATGCCTATTGAAAGTGTCCTTATTTTTATTTTTATTTATATTTCCATCGTTCCCAGTCCTGTTTCTAAAAAATTGCTTACAACGGTTACTACTAAAAAATGTCTTACCTCCACACCGATCGAACACAATATAGTTGGGTGGTGAACCTGCCATCTTATTTTTAAATCTTGTGTTAGGTATATATGAAATTCTGGTTTTGAAGCTGCTTGCCTCAAGAGCGTTATTATAAACTGGCGCGTGCTGGTTAAAAATTTCTTCGTTTGATGATAGATTTGATATTCTAATCGAAATGCCCGTAACAATACTATCTATTGTAGATATTGGACGATTTGATGAAACGTTTAAATATGACAGAGATTTATTAGGTTTACAGAATGGGCAAAATAGACCATTATCCAGGCACAATGTCATGTCCAGGAGATTTATTTTCCTGGAGTTAATATCAAATATAATATCTAGGTTGAAGAAGTCCTCAACCTATTTAAAACAGATTTAGATCTACCCCTTACTGCTAAAAGGGCATCATTCCTTTATAGTCCACCAGTAAGAAGGGGAAAACTGGCCTTAATTTGCGAAAGGAGGTATAGCCCGACTAGGTCCGTCATCTGTGCGGAATCTGATGACCCCATAGTAATATCAAAAAAACCTGTTGAGTCCACCCTTTGCCATTCAACTTCGTTGTATGATATAAGGGTCTCCCTAGCAGCTAAGATAATGTCAATGTCCATACTTGATAAATCAAAAAATTTTTCGGGCGAAAATCAAGGCCTTATTTAATAGTATGGGGGATATCGAGTTATAGTAATTCAAAATATCGAATTATAGGAAGCTAAGAGATGTTTTATCCCTAAGGGAATCAAACCAGATAATGACATCCCCTGTAAAAGTCCATAATGGGAGTTGAACCTTGCCTCTTATAACAGGAATAATACGGTCGATTACCGATTTGCTAATTCGGCTCAAATCCGATTTGGTCGGACATATTAATCTAATCGATGGGTTTGACATAAAATCAAGTTTATGGTCCTTTAAAAGAGCATGTGGGGTTTTAGGAGTGTAAGGCTGGGTTCTATCCAATAAGCCTAAATTTGATATGATCTCTAATTGGTTCTCATTAATGCTATTTAACGCATCCTTTTTAGCATGCTTGTATCCGGAATTCAATTCCTTCATTATCAGTTTATCATAAAGGTCAGGTGGTACTGAATAGATATTACTAGTTTTATCCGATAGTACATGCAGATTTGGAGAGGATCTCATCTCCGATATTTTATCAGATAGCAATTTCTGGAATTGATTCGTATAGCTAGAGAACTTCAATTTCTTAATCATATTCAGCAAATCACGCTCGAACTTAGCGACATCGGGGTTAGATGGTGGGTTCCTATAGGATTTGAGGTTGTAGGAATTTCTCAAATCAGGTTGGTCATTTTCCACAGTACCCTTTCTGGTTCCATCTTTCCTTTTTAGCTCGTAAAAGAAAACACGCCATATTAGTCTATTAATAAATTCAGTGGTTTTGTGGATAAGCGACTCCATATATGCTTTCTTCGAAGGCATGGGGACATTCTTCGTTGAAAAACCCAAACAGTATTTATTCATAATGCAGCCTGTATGAAATGCTCGAAGAGCCAATGATAAAAAAGTATATATGTATATATGCGTTCATGTGTATATGTATACATATATATATATATATATGTATACATATACACATGCACACATATATACATGCTTTTTTTACATATCGATACAAATGCTTATACAAATACACACGTATTTTTTCTATTCTACCTTATTTTTGGATCTATAATAATATTTAAAGGTTTTGTAGTACCTATGTTTACATGATGATATCGCGTCTGACTTGTAATTTATTAAATTGTCAAATTTATATAGTAATATATGCAGTGATTCTAATGTGCATAAACGGCAATTATTTGATTTATGTGTATATGGTATGACAGAATCTATTATTGACCAGTCCAATTTATAATTAATTTCATTTTTATTGAGTTTCTGTATGTCTGTGGCTAATGAAGTTGTATTATTATTTAAATGAATGTATATGCGCTAGATATCTTCGTTTAAAATTAATAGAACTCCCTATGTATACCATTTTATGTGAATTATTAATTACTGTGACTATGCATTTATATACTATATTAAGTCTTTTACAATGGCCTTGTAAAGGGCATATTTTTTTATTTTTGCATGAGCAATTTTTATTGTTTTTATATTTCTGTTGAGGTGAATAGTTATTATTATTATTATACATCTCCTTGGGTTCGTTTATCAAAACGCCTTGAAGGTTCGCCACAGTTCGATTAATGGAGTTATTACCCCTTTGAGCCTCCACCACTCGGGCCCATCCAGCAGCTTTGTTTCCTTTGCAAACCAATTGCACGTATTTTTGCTCTGATAATACTTCCCATGTGTTGGCTTTCGAGGTGCTGGTTTAATTCCAGTCTCTTGGCCTTCACCCGGTCCGCATTACCATTCTCCATGGCTTTCTCTAGCTTCTTAACTAGATCATTGCCTATGCTACATTCCTTCTTAGCTAAGCCTATACTAAATCTAACTGACTTGTATTTTGTGGCTCGCTTAAGGGTATATCACCATTTATTAGTAATGATGGTACTTGTTAAAGCCCTTTGAATTATTAACTTGATCCGCTTTCTGTACTCCTTAATCGCCAATAAGGACTTATTGAGTTTCCAGTAGCCAGATACCTGTCTATACATCTTATCTACAGTCAGCTCGTTTGTGGTCACTGTAGCTGACTGGGTAAAACTGTGGACACTTAACTATATCTTTATCCCATTTTTGTTATCAATATCCTATCTAAATAAGACCTGGAAGACCCATTGCTACTTGAACATGTCCACAGTGGAGCTTTTGGGTGTTCCAGCCTATACGGGTCTACCAGCTGAAAGTGGCTGAGCAGATCCCGAAAGCCAGGATTCGCAGTTCTGTCTGTTCTCGAGCCGACACAATCAACACGCTCGTCGTCAATTGTGTTGAAGTCACCTAACACGACTAAAGAATGCGACGTAGCAAGGAATTTCTTGAAGTCACGGAAATATTGCCTCTGTAAACCAGTTGAAATGGGTGCATAAACCTGACTGTTTTACCACAACAGAATGTGAAATCCAGGACGACCAGCCTGCCTTCTGGATCAATAAAGACAGACTTTACCTCAGGAACATGGTCCCTTTTTATAAAGACCAACACCCCCACCCCCCGCCTCCTGAAAGATATGGAGAGACGTATCTCTCGTAGGCGTTCAAGAGGGGGAGCAGATCTCTTGGCCTGCTTATCCGGGTTTCTGTGGCAGCAATCGCATCCAAATTTCGCGACATGATGTCATTTAGGAAGCGCCCTTGCTTCCAACTCGACGACAGGCAGCGTACATTTAAACAACCAATACGAATAGCCATGAATGTCTTACCTTAGTCGGTGTCTGGAGGCGGGGAAACCCCCGCCTTTTCCACTCCATTTGAGGCCTGTGGAGTTGGAGGTATAAAATTCTCCGACATAGTTGGAACATAGTCCAATCTTGGGGCTCCAACATCATTTCTGTAGTTGTTGTTAAATACGTTGAATAATTTCCTTGTTCTATAAATGGCTTTGCCATTTTTTGATTCTATTTTTCTCACTTTTCTTTTTTCGATAGTTGTCAGGTGGTTCATAAGCTCTCTGTTTGTGGTTCAAACCACCATGTAGCAACTGTTTTTTCTTTGGGTTCCCGCTTTTTGGTTTTTTTCTGTTCTTGCTTGTTTTTTGTTGGGGAGGGTTGTTTCAATTTTCTTTTATTGGACACAGTAGTCCAACCCTCTCTAGCCTTTTCCACTGCAACTGGTGTTGGTTCCTTTTTAGCTTCCTGTTCCTTTTGTTTCTCCTCCACTACTTCAGGTTCCTTTCTTTTTTCCTCCGTTTCTTCCTGGCTGGTTTTTTTCTCCGCTATGTTCTGTTTACAGTCCACCCTGAGGTGGCCCTTCTTCCCACACTGGAAGCAATGAGGTTGGCGGCCTTCCACTGACACAACCAGTCGTGTCCCACCAACCTCAAAACTTTTGATTATCTCTTCTAGTGTGGTCTGTTCCACCTGTATTATTACTTTCAGGGCCTGGCCGTTACCACAGTCTTGGCTCAATAACAGTTGCATCCAATACTGTAATCTTATCTTCCAGACCCATTGTTACTGCGGCGACTAGCCACTCTGGGTCCACCTCAGGGGGAATGTTGTTGATCGTTATTTGCGATGTTCTCCTACCTATGTGCAGTGGTAGGAGAACCGCATTTTCTGTCTTCAGAGGCTCCACTGAATGGAGTTGGGCAGTTTACTTTGACTCCATTCTCACCTCAACAGTAGCATATCTCTTGCCTCTGGCGATGTAAGTGATTTTTTTGCCATACAGGCTTTAGGCACTTCTCAATCTCTGCTTCTGAGACGTAATCTATTTTCCTCTCTTTTGTGTTGTATGTTTTAAAGATGATAGTCTCCCTTTCTATTTTTGCCAGGAAACTTTGGGGAGGGGTTGCAATGACACCGTGACCCTCCCTTTTCATTATTTGCTTATGCTTCTCTGTGTTGCTCAGGTTTACTTTTCTTTGTTTGGCACCAGCCACCGCTGCAAGGTCTAACTTTTTTCTTGTTGTTTTTTCCTTTTCTTTTTCATTTGATTCCATTATTTTAAGGCTTTTTATGTTTATATTTCTATTCGACGTTGCTGGCTGATTTCTTATAATTCTCGGTTGTTCATCTTCGTCCGGAATTAACCTAATCTCACATATTCTTTCGATTTCTTGTTCTGTTCGTTCGCTCCTCATATCTGCCATCATGTAGGTTTCCCTACACAGGGAAACCGTTGCCGGTTTCACTAACTGTAACAATTTTTCCAAAAATAAAATTGGGGAGATCGATGAGTAATAATTCGAAATATCAAACTGTACGAAAGATGAAGTCTTATTATGCTCATGTTTATGGAACCAAACTATAACATTATTTGTTGATTCCCATAGAGCGAGTTGTGTTTTTTTCTTTATCATTGGGATAATCCGATGTAGAATACGTTTGCTAATTGTACCCAAGTGAGATTTTGTTGGGCAGATTAAGTGTATTGTTGGTTTGGCAAGAAAGTCATTCTTATGGTCCTTTAATGTGCAGTGTGGAGTTTTAGGATCATACGGTTGTGTTCGATCTAATATTCCCGATTTCGAAATTAGTTTGTAATGTCTATTGTTTATATCACACGGAGCCGATTTTTTATCAATTTTATACTTGGTATGAAGTTCCTTGGAGATTAGCTTGTCGTAGGTTTCGAAGGGCACAGAGTAGATATTTCCATTTTTATCTGAAAGTACGTGTAGATTGGGATCATTCTTGAGACTAACTATTGTTTTTTGTAATTGATTCTGGATCAATTGATACATGGTTTGAATATTTAAGGTTTTTTTATCATGTGTATTAAGTCTTTTTCAAACTTTGCAAGATCGGAGTTTGGTGGAGTGTTCCTGTAAGATTTTAAATTAAAATTTTCAGAGATTTCAGGTTCAGCTCGATTGCCTATTAGGCTGGGTTCTTTCGTTATCCTTGAATTTCTGGACATATCGAGGTAAAAAGCACGCCATCTAAGTCTATTAATAAACTCACTCGTTTTTTGTAGGAGAGTTTCCATATATATATTCTTGGGTGGGATTGGTATATTTCTAGTAGAGATTCCCAAATGTTGTTTCTCCATTTTATCCAGTCCGTTTTGAAGTGCTCCAACGAGCTGAGTATAAACTGTAATTTTTTGTATAATTAGATATTGTTGATATAACAATACATAAAAACGGGCTAGAGTTGAAGTGCTCAGCATGAGCTAGAATTCAAATTATAGTAAGAATGGATGCATAAGGGTGGAAACCACAGGAACAATACCGTATATCCAACACAAGATTTAATATATGTGTGTGTGCGGGTGTGTTCAATTCATTCAAGAATCAATAAATATATAGTTTTAAGTCTCTAAAATGTCTAAAAAGTAAGGTAAAATAAAGTATACAGGCATATACAATGATATAAACTTCAGAAATATCATGAATGTTTAAAATATTTATTTAAAAATATTTATAAACATGCATAGTTTCCCAGTTGTATAAAAATATTTGACAATTTAAGACAATACATTACAATTTATAAACATACAGTATGATTTAACATGTAGTGGGTAAATATATATGATATGATATGATATGATATAAATTTATATGTATTACATTAAAAACGTGTACATTAGAAAAGGATATGTATATATACCATATCAAAAAAAAAACCGTACAATACATAGGTAATGCTAAAAGTTTTCATCTACGAACCGTTTCAGTACCCATATTAGAAATTAGACACTCCCTTCATCAGAATGTTCATTGTATAGAAAGAGAGGAAAAAATATAAAAAGGTTACAGTGACATAATACGATGTTAACATACATGTAAAAACAAATGGACCTAATACATTACATCATGGCTCTTTTTACTTCGAATGCAGAATTACACATATGATCTCTTTATTACCCACCAGGGGCTAAACAAAGAAGGGACAACACAATCTGATTGGGGTCAGATTAAAACAATGGGATTACATTAAAGATGAAACAATTAAAAATCTGAATATGATAAAATTGGTGAAATCGGAAAAATCGAATGATAAGACATACAGTAAACAAAGCAACACAAAAAGATGAAGTGGGGAATGGGTTATGCTCCGATCCCACAAGCCCCATCCCACCACTGGCACTTTTAAAGACACTTATGGCATATTCATTTGGAATCTTTCACTCGCAACTCTCAAGTGACATACTTCCATCTTGTTTGTATCACTTTCTCCGACAGACATTTCCTCTCCAGCCATATTTTTCTTTTCAAATGAAAAGAAAAATATCTTACCAGGTGTTGGCTGGATATGAAAATACCCGTCTTGGTCCCTTTCATTCTTGTCTTCCACACTACCTCTTTCGCTACTGCTATTATAGTGAGGAAACATTTCTTACCTTCGTTTGATAACAAACTTGGCGGGTCAATTTTTATAATTGACTCAGCTGACAACTGTACTCTTCCTTCACTGGACAACAGGTGTTCCACGTAAACCCACATTTCAGAGACTCCCGAACACTGGACAACAGCGTGCGGGACGGTTTCCCTATACTGCTCGCATCTTGGTCAGGTCGGTGATATCTGCATACCATGTCTTGCGAGTTTATCGTGAAAGGGTAAGGCTCCTCTGTAACATTGCCAGGTCAAAGACATTTGGAAATTATCCAACGACTTCAACCCGGATGTACGAAAGAACAGGCTGTCGAGTTCAATAGATCCAAGACCCAGAGTCATCCCAGGCCATCGTCACATTCTGCCTCTACTAACCCTCTGTAAAAGAATGCTGTAGAACCCCTGCCACTGGCATTGCCCAAGCGTCAGAGTAACAGGAGAGCCTTATGGCACTCCGTGTACCACAAACTCAACCTCGGACTGTGAAAGCACCAAGATTCCTTTGCGCCCATACTGGCGAACTTGGGGAACATTTGTCTTGCAAACAGAGACCACATCCAATCACCATCCAGGAGTATCCAAACCTTGCAAGAACACTCATCAGGTATCGATGGTCGACCCTATCGAAAGCCTTAGCTTGGTCTAAATGCACCAAAGCCACCCCTCTGCCAGTCTTAGCCCCAAACCTCTCTATGATATAGCATATAAGATGGAGATTATCCTGGATGGTCCTACCCGGGATGGCACATGTCTGTGCCTCCCCGATCACACCATCCGCGACATGCGCCAACCTTTTCGCTAATACCTTGGCCAAAATCTTCACTTCTGTATTTAACAGAGTGATGGGCCTAAAGTTATCTAAACAATCCCCCTTGCTCGGGTCCTTCCTGACTAGTGTCACCACTCCCCGGCGCACAGATCTGGGAATAAACCCATTCTGTTGCCAGTTTGTGTACACACAAGCCAACAGGTGTCTGAGCAAGTCTGGCATACTTTTATATAATTCATAGGGTAGGCCATCGAGTCCCGGCAATTTGCCCCTCCCACAGTTCATCAACACCTCGATTATCTCCTCAGTCGTGATCGGTCCCTCACAAGCCTCTGCATTCGGCCCCGAGAGGCGTGGCAGCCTGGCAAGGAAGCTCTCGAGGTCTTCCCTACCACGCGGCTTGCCATCACTCCCAAAAAGCCGAGCGAAGTGCTCCTGAAAGGCCTCACACATCTCGGGATCGTCTACCAATACGCCCTGCAGGTTCGCCACAGACCGAATGATGGAGTCATTACTCCGTTGAGCCTCCACCACTCGGGGCCCATCCAGCAGCTTTGATTCCTTCGCAACCCATTGCACGTATTTTTGCTCTGATAATACTTCCCTTGTGTTGGCTTTCGAGGTGCTGGTTTAATTCCAGTCTCTTGGCCTTCACCCGGTCCGCATTACCATTCTCCATGGCTTTATCTAACTCCTTAACTAGACCATCGCCTATGCTACATTCCTTCTTAGCTAAGCCTATACTAAATCTAACTGACTTGTATTTTGTGGCTCGCTTAACCCTTTCGTTACCAAACCGCCCAAAGCCGCCCGAAAAAATTTTGGTTCATGTAACCAAGCCGCCCAAAACCGCCCGTAATCACCTATTCATATTTAAATGAGAATATCTGAGCAAATCTCGTTAGTACATTCGTGAAAACACGTGATTATTTGTGTAAACAGTTCAGCAATAGTTTTGTACGATGATCAACATGTTTTTTTAATTTTGTGAATTTTGGGAAATTTTTTTCCAAATTTGTTCCTGTTGTGTTTTCAAAATTTGTAATCCTGACAAAAAAATGGATACGAATTTTATTCTGTCAAGCAGCGAGTCAGAATTCGAAGGATTTTCCGTTGAAGACTTTGATAAATCTAACTCTGTAACCGAAAAAAAAAAAAGTACGTGGTATTTGATAATGAATCTGAGGTTTCATTTTCCGAAAATGAAAGCAGTGAATCCGAGAGCTCCGATGATAGCGATAAAGAGAATGAATTAGTACCTGAATGGAGTGAAAATTTAAAAACTCCTTCTTTCAGTGATTTTTCTGAAGAAACTGGACCAAGTCACAGTCTTACCCAGGAGAGTAAAGCTTTAGACTATTTCTTTTTTCCGATGTGCCTATTTGAATTGATTACGGCGGAAACAAACCGTTACGCTAAATGTAAACAAAGCGTAAAAAAGGATAGTTTGTGGTTTCCCATAAACTTGAATGAAATTAAAGCATATTTTGCCATAAATATTATTATGGGCATTAGAAAGTTACCTAGAATAACAAATTACTGGAGTAGTGATGAACCCTTCGGAGACGAATATGTCTCAAGTATAATGACGAGGATACGGTTTTTAAAATTGACTCAATATCTACATGTAAGAGACATGAGCAGTACACCAGTACGTGGAAAACCAGACTTTGATCCCTTATTTAAAATAAGACCCCTCATTGACTGTGTCCAAAGCACATATAAAACAGTTTATAGATAAGGATATGGTGGGCTATAAAGGCCGAGTGCGTTTTCAACAGTATATGCCAGGAAAGCGCACAAAATAGGGGATCAAAGTTTGGAAAAGATTTGTGAATCAAATACTGGGTACTGCTCTGGATTTTAATTTTATACTGGCAAAAGAGACAGAAATAAATCCAGTAATGTGCACAACTCTTCTATAATAATATTTTGTTGTATACCCAATTGAATATTAGCTAATAACCCATTTTCTATAGCGATGTTTGAACAAAAATTTAAATAATTTTATATTTTGTTGAATTTACCTGTAATTAAAGTCACTTTGTGACAAAAATTTTGGTATAGAATTGGTTGAGAACCTTTCGTTAATTTATCTTCCAAAAATCACATTAATATGTTGATAAATAAAAAAGTTAGAGTTGTTTAATGAAACCAGCCTAAATTTATGATTATGTTAGAAATTAATTGTAATTTGGTTAGAAATATGGTAACGAAAGGGTTAAGGGTATATCACCATTTATTAGTAATGATGGTACTTGTTAAAGCCCTTTGAATTATTAACTTGATCCGCTTTCTGTACTCAATCGCCAATAAGGACTTATTGAGTTTCCAGTAGCCAGATCCCTGTCTATACATCTTATCTACAGTCAGCTCGTTTGTGACCATCTTGTGGTCACTGTAGCTGACTGGGTAAAACTGTGGACACTTAACTATATCTTTATCCCATTTTTGTTATCAATATCCTATCTAAATAAGACCTGGAAGACCCATCGCTACTTGACCACGTCCACAGTGGAGCTTTTGGGTGTTCCAGCCTATACAGGTCTATCAGCTGAAAGTGGCTGAACAGGTCCCGAAAGCCAGGATTTGCTTTTCTATCTGTCTGCGAGCCAACACAATCAACATGTACATCGTCAATTGTGTTGAAGTCACCTAACACGACTAAAGAATGCGACGTCGAAAGATATTTCCCGAGGTCATGGAAATATCGACTCTGTGAACCAGTTGAATTGGGTGCATAAATTGCGACCAACCTGACTGTCTTACCACAACTGAAAGTGAAATCCAGGACGACCAGCCTGCCTTCTGGATCAATACAAACAGACTTTACCTCAAGGACCCGGTTTCTTTTTATTAAGACCAACACCCCATCCCCACCTCCTGCCCGACATGGAGAGACGTATCTCTCATAGCCGTTCAAGAGGGGGAGCAGATCTCTTGGCCCGCTTATCCGGGTTTCTGTGGCAGCAATTACATCCAAATTCCGTGACCTGATGTCATTTAGGAAGCGCCCTTGCTTCCAACTCGACGACAGGCAGCGTACATTTATACATCCAATATGAATAGCCATGAGTGTCTTACCTTAATCAGTGTCAGCCTGTGGAGTCGGAGGTAAAAAATTTTCCGACATGGTTGGGGTGTAGTCCAGTCTCGGGGCCCCAATGTCTTTTCTATAGTTATTGTAAAAAATATTAAAGATTTCCTGGAAGTTTTGTAAATTGCTTTGCCATTTTTGGCTTCAATTTTCCGCATCCTTCCTTTGTCAATTGTTGCCAGGTGGTACATCAGCTCTCTATTTGAGGTTCGAACCACCATGTAGCAACTGTCTAATCTGTCTTTTGTTTCTCTTTTTTTTGTTTTTTTTTTCTGTTTGCTTGTCTTCTGTTGGGGAGGGTTGTTTTAATTTTCTTTTGTTGGATACAGTAGTCCAACCCTCTCCAACTTTTTCCACTGGCACTGGCGTTTCATCATCTTTTTTTGTTTTTGTTTCTTCTCAGTTTCTGAGTCCTTCTTTTTTTTTCTCCTTCCATTTCCTCCTGGGTTGCTTTCTTTTTCTCCTCCATCTTCTGTTGGCAGTTCGCCCTGAGGTGGCCTTTTTTCCCACATTGAAAGCAACGAGGTTTGCGGCCTTCTACCGACACGACCAGACGTGTCCCGCCAACCTCTAAACTTTCAATTATGTCCTCTAGAGTGGCTTGTTCAGCCTGAATGATTATTTTCAGGGCCTAGCCACACCACAGTTGTGGTTCAATCACTGTTGTATCCAGTATGGAGATTTTTTCCTCCAGGCCCATTGTTGTGGCAGCGACAAGCTACTCCGGATCTACCTTAGGGGGGATGTTGTTTATGGTGATTTGTGACGTTCTCCTACCCATATACAATGGTAGGAGAACTACTTTTTCTGTTTCTAGAGGTTCTATTGAATGGAGCCGAGCAGCTTCCTCTGACTCCTTTCTCACCTCTACCATCGCATATCTTTTGCCTCTAGTGATAAATGTAATTTTTTTTAAAAGCGGCTTTAGACATTTCTCTATTTCTGCTTCCGAAACATATTCAATTTTCTTTTCTTTTATATTGAAAGTTTTGAAGATTATAGTTTTTTTTTTGGATGTCTTCTAAGAAGCTTTGAGGAGGTGTTGCAATAACGCCGTGCCCCTCCCTTTTCATCATCTCTTTATGCTTTTCAGCATTGCTGAAGTCTATTTTTCTATTTTTCTCTCCTGCGACTGCTGCAAAATCCAGCTTCTCTTTTGGTCTTTCTTTTTCATTTTCCTGAACCTTTTTTAAGCTTTCTGCTTCCATATTCCATGCTGGCTGATCCTTCACTTGCTCCTCCTCACATACTTCTGCCATTGCTGGCCGCTGTTCATCGTCACTCACCTCTTCCACTTCAGGAACATATATATTACTTCTTCTCCCCGTCATTGTGTAGGCTTCCCTACACGGGGAAACCGTTTCCGGTTTCACCAACTGCAACAAATTATCTTTTTTTTCAAAAGTTCACAGATAAGTTAACACAATGACACAGAAAAATTCAAAAATGTTCCACTAGCAATGCAACAAACCTCCAATCCGCACACACAAGCAAAAAGACGTCAGGGCACCAGTAAAAAGAAATAATATTATGAGAGCAAGCTTATATAAATAATATGGACTAGACCTAAAAAAAAAAAAACCTTTAATTTTTAATATACCCTTTAGAATAGTCAAACAGGTTTAGTAACTAATTAAAACTACCAGGTTTCAAATCCAACGTAAGCTATGATAATAAATATGAACCATTGTATCTATATTTTTATTATTATTTTTATATCTATATTTTTGTATTTTTATTTTTATTTCTATCATTACTATTATTATCACCATTACTACCATTATTACCACTACTAGTACTATTATTTTTGTTCTTATTTTTATATAGTTTTAGGAAGGTGGAGGAAAATTTATGATTGCAAAAGGGGATTACTTCAATAAACTTATTCATGGTTTTCGGCCCAAAAGACCTAAGAATGGAAAGGGATTCCCTAATACATAATAAACACTTGCTAATATTAGCCTTAAATTAGGGGGTTCTCGATAAGATTGACCATTCAAGAGAGTACTTCTTATTCCTCCTCTTGAGGTCATGCAGGTAAGATGCGAGTGTTGTGGAATTATGATATTTCTCATTTGAGAAAGAACTCGTGTGCTCTATACCTGGCTTTAAAATTCACTGAACTTCCAATATAAAACTTATTTTGTTTGTCCTTGTCTCTGACTATGCATTTATACATGACGTTTGTGGACAAACAAAGTCTGCCGAGAGGACATAAAAAAGGGTCCCTACAATTACATAATTTTTTACGGCCACCCTTAAGGTTATTTCCAACGTCATTAACTGCCCTTAAAAATTTATTCTTATCAGTCATTCCACTTAATATCCCCAAAGTAGGATTTTCCGGTTTCGTATGCCTATTTAAAGTGTCCTTATTTTTATTTATATTTTTATTTTTATTTTTATTTATATTTCCATCGTTCCCAGTCCCGTTTCTGTCATTGATATATAGTGTTTTTGAGTTTGGCATTATCACTTAAAAAACTAATTCTTTTTCTATTAACTTCCGAAATAATGATTTTATTGTTGTAATCATTATTATTATATATCATATTATAATTATTGTTCCTTGGTTTATTATTAGTATTATTATTGTTATTATGGTAATGGTTTGTAATGCCTGACTTAATGTTATTGCTGTCGGTACTCTCTTGTGAATTTAATAGTCTCATATTGTGTGCGGATATTATTTGTGAGATGTTTTTAGTGTTTGAAAATCCTAATCTAACCTTGTGTGTGTTTATGACTGGGAAATAGTGAGAATGTCTTGGAAAATTCTTATTAACAGCATTTCGGAACTGGGAAACCAAATTTGATTTAATGTTTTTACCAAAAGGTATTATCAACCAAATATTTTTTATCAGATTCTGGTTTAGAATGTGTGCTATTATTATTTCTAAATAGTTTCAATTTATTATTGTTATTATTGAAAAAGGGTTTAAACTGATGGTTACTTCCCCTATAATGTAAAGAAATGTTTGATTGTTTGTTATCGTCAATAGTTTTATGATGAGAATAATTGTATTTATTGTTGCTGTTAATATTAATGTCTATATTATTACGGGTATCGATTTCATAAGTGGAATTAATATAACTAACTTTTTCTCTATATCCTGCTTTTAATAAAGCAGAGTTGTAAAAGTCAGCTTCCTTATTGAAAATATTTTCATTTGTGGATAAATTTGATAATCTAAGTGAAATGTTCCTAACTAAATTTCTTGTTACCGAATTAGGATGATTACTGAATTTCCTAATGTATTTAAGGTTAGTGGAGGGTTTGTGGTAAGGGAAGAAGGTTTTTGCGTGTAGGTCTAGAGTTACATCTAGGAAATTGGCTATGGATGTTTCGTCTTCAAAGGTTATACTAAAACCCATTCTACTGAAAAATCTGGCTAGTCTATTTTTAACTTTTTGTATTTTTTGGTTTGTGGTATTATTTAGATAAAGTAAACAATCGTCCCGGTATAGACCACCCTTAATGTTTGGGAATTGGTCTTCTAATTCATATAGAATGTATGTGCAGACCAGGTCAACTATTTGTGCTGAGTCGGAGCTTCCCATAGGGACGTCAAATCCATCTGGAGTGTCCTTACGTGTCCATAGTTTATTATTGAATTTAATAATAGAATTTCTGGCTGCTGTAACAACTTTAATTTCCTCTCTAGAAAGACCCGCCTTATTGTGAGCAAACCAGAGTGCTTTGTTTAATATAATGGGGTTAATTGAGGAATAAAAGTAAGATATATCAAACTGGATAAATTTAGTGTTATGTTTGTCATTAATGTTACGAAACCAATCTACTACTTGTAATGAGTTTGACCACAAACAAAGTTTTAATTTTTTGACTAAAGTAGGTATATATTTGTCTAGTATGTTTTTACTGAGAATATCTATGTCCGATTTAGATGGGCAGATAAGACATAATTTGGGACTACTCCAAAAGTTTTTCTTGTGGTCCTTTAAAACAAATCGAGGTTGCTTAGGGTTCAAAGGTTCAGTCCTCTTTTGTAAGTTATATTTCTCCATGATTTGTTTTGCTTCCAGGTTAGCTTTCCTAAGTGCTGTTTTACTTGTGATTCGGCAGTTTTTTTCTATTTCTCTTTTGAGTAATTCGTTATAATGTTCCTTGGATAATTTATACATGTTTCCTGTTTTATCGGACTTAACTAGTATTCCATCAATGTTATTGATTTCTTTCATTATGTTGTTGAGGTATCTGAGGTGATTATTTCTTAATGGTGATTTATGGAACTTCACATCTTTCACTATTGACCAAAGATCTTCAAATTGTTTTAATTTCGGGTTTGGTGGTAGGTAGTTTTTGGATTTGAATAGTTTTTTTAAAATCCGAAGTTGAATCCTTGTGTTTTTGTTGATCATTCTTGTTATCAAAGAAGGTTAGCCATATATGTATGTATATAAAAGAGACCACTAAGTGGACTGCTAATGTGCTAGAAGAAAATCACGGAAAATTTCTCAAAGACAAAATTTAGCTAAGCAAAAACATAGAGGCGAGACGAGTGAAAATTATAGAAATGAATATAAGGTTATCTGTAGACCATGGTTTCGAAATCAATACTTTCTTACCAAAAATATCTGTTTCTCCTCAGTACGGACTGCCATAGAAATATAATTCTTAGAATCGTGTACTAGCTGTTCCCCAACGAGTGAAAAACGTGCACATGGTTCTATTAATTATATAGAGAAATATTCAAAAGTCTTAAGTTTTGGTGCGCAAAATGCGAAATATTTCTGCAGAAAATAATTTCTGCATCAAATTTACCAACTTTGAGAACGTGATTATGGTTAATTAAAATAGTAGGGTAAAAAATTGGATATTAATTAATATCAATTTAATACCAGGAAACCAGCACATTAAAAGAATCAAAAGATTCAGAAAAAAATTTTTCTGAGATCTCAAAAGGATTATTGTATATGTATGTATATATAAAAGAGACCACTAAATGGACTGCTAATGTGCTAGAAGAAGATCACTGAAAATTTCTCAAAGAAAAAATTTAGCGAAGCAAAAACATACGGGCGAGGCTATCTTCTTTGTGTAGCTTCATTAGATTGCCTCAAGTTCTGAGATTAATTTGACACTGGTTGGTGAACATAGCTGAGAGCAATAGTCAAAGTGGCTTAGGACAAGTGTCCTCCAGAGGACCATCATAGTTTCCTGATCTCTTGTTCTAAAATTTCTAAGAATCCATTCAGTCAGCCACCTGCATTTCATTGCCAATTTAGCAACATGCACAAGAAAGGATGCATCATTACTCATGTAAATGCCTAAGTCTCGCACTGACTGTGCCTCTGGGATTGCAATCCTTCCAGGTCCAGTGTATTTAATGGGTATTGCATTTCGTTTTGCATGCTGATAGCACAAGTCTTGAAACTTTTCAGCATTAAATTGCATGCTATTCTTTTCAGCACACTTGTATATTTCATCCAGCTCACATCCAGGGTTCTGTATTACCTGTGAGACTTTTGTATCATCTGCATAACTTGTGATCGTGGCTGTGTGTGGCTGAGGGCATGTCTGAGAGGGCCATTTTGAACAGTAGTGGTCCCATAACAGTGCCTTGCAGAACACTGCTCACTATTTGCATGTCATTGGAGGTGGCCCCATTGGCTACTATCACCTGACTTCTATCCTTCAGAAAGTCATGAAGCCATATTCCCAATTTTCCAACTATGCTGAGATCACGCAACTTGTGACATATCATTCCATGATCGACTTTATCAAAGGCCTTTGCAAAGTCGATATATATCACTTCGACATTTGAGTGGTTGAGCAGCTGTTTCAGCACCCAGTCATAGTGTTGTAAGAGCTAAGTCAGGAAGCTTCTTCCTTGTTGGAAACCATGTTGGGTGTCAGGCAGCAAGGAAGGCGATTAGTTTTCTTCTGACTATTCGCTCCATGACCTTGCTGATGTGCGAGGTCAGAAAGATAGGTCTGTAGTTCTTGGCCTCTGCTCTGCTACCTCCTTTATGAATAGGGCATATTTTACCCTCCTTCAGTTTTCTTAAGCTCTGAAAGAGGGACTGCAGTGGTCTTGCTAAGACTTGCTTACATACTTTTAGAAAGATTGCTGGGAATCCATGTGTGCCAGTAGCTGAGTTTGGGTTCATTTCATCTATATACCTTATTACATCGTCTTCCTTTATATTGATGTTGTCAATCATCATTGCCTCTTTTTATATCTGCAGTGGTAAAAAAGTCAGTTGGATTGCTGACTTGAAAGTGCCCTAGGGGTGGAGTGAAAATACTTTTCAATTGCTCATTTAGTAATTCACTTATCCTCATTGGGTTTCCTATGAGTGTACCATCTTTTTCGAGGAGTGGCCCTATCCTGCAGTGCACTGAGGCTGTTTCTTTGGCAAACTTGTAGAAAGCTCTGGGGTTAGATTTTCTATTGTCTATAGCCCAGGCTTCTTTGTCTGCTCTTTCTTTTTCATGGGAGAGTTGCAGATTTTTTCAGTCTCCAGCAGTTGTATTTTCAGGCGGGACCTTTCACTGCTTTCAATTTGTTTGTTTAGGCGATTTGAAACTCTCGTATGCCGTCTCATAAGAATTTACCTCTCCTTTGGGATTTTGTTCTTGTGTACAGTGGCCTTTCTCTCCGGGACACATTTGTAGCATATGACTTGCATTACAGATATAAATTGTTGAAGTTTCATGTCGATGTTCTGTGAGGAGAGACATTTAGGCCAGTTTTGTTCGAGGATCTCTTTCTCAATTTGTTTCCAATTGAAAGATTCTGGGAGTTTCTTGTAGGCTGCATGTCCATGGTTTCCTTTGGTCCATACATGGTCAGCTCTACCATGTTGTGATCCAAGAGTAGTGTCTGTGTCACTTTCACATTGTGGTTGAGATCTACTGTGGGGGTCAAAAGTGTTTGCAAATTGTATATATTGATAAATTTATGCTTCAATATTTTCCAATATAATAACTATGTTACTCATTGTTCGATATGCAAATATATAAAGTAAATTCCTAGAGATGGAAACCAAATAATCATATTCTGGGGGGAAAATATGGATTTTTAAAAAATTTCAGGAAGAAATATGGGCCAAAAGAGTTTGCAAGACTCATTTATTCGAAATAAATAACATTTTTAAACATAATATAATTTGAAACATTGTGTCATTATGATAATAGTACCATATATTGATAACATATTACAAAAAAACAACAGTTATTGCTCAAATAACAATTAACATAACAATACAAATTTATAAAACAATTTAACCCTTTATACGCTTTCCTCCATTCTTAATCAAATCCATCAGCCTCCTATCAACAGAGGATGTTAATTTATGCACTTGTTGAGGTGTGATTTCAGAAGATACCTCCTTGATCCTCTCCCAAATGTCTTTTTTACTGTTGAATTGATGCCCGTTTTCGTAAACCTTCCTCTTCAGAATCGACCAGAGGTTCTCTATCGGATTCAAATCCGGGCTCTGAGGTGACCAGTCCATCAGACGTTCACCAGAGATCCCCTGGTCTGAAAGCCAAGCTTTTGTGAACCGAGAAGCATGGCTTGGGGCATTGTCTTGTTGAATAATGAGATTCTGGTTGACAGCATCATTTTGTGAATTCAACCAGGGCAATAAATTCTCTTCCAAAAACTCGCAGTAGTTCACAGAATTCATTTTGACACCTTCAGGGACAAGAAAAGGACCAACAATCTCACTTCCAATAATCCCAGCCCAAATCCTCACTCCCCCTCCTCCCTTTTGACCTCTGAATCGCAAGCGTGGGCTATTGCCTTTAAGAAGCCATCCCTTGGTCCAACCGTCGGGACCGTCGAGGGTTGCTCTAGCCTCGTCAGTCCAGAGAACATTTTGAAAATTGGTTTTCAAATATTTAGTGGCCCATGCTAGTCGCTTCTGACAGTTGATATCGCTCAAAGGAGGACATTTTGTCGGTGTTCTCTGGTCGGCTATTTGTTTCAAAATCCGATTTTGGGTCCTTTTAGAGATGTCAGACACTCCTGCATGGTCGAAAATAGCTTTGCTTGTGCTGTGTAGGTTTGCTAGCACACTCCTCTTGATTTTTCTAAAATCTCGTGGTGAAGTCACCTTTGGTCTGCCACTTTTGTGCTTTTTTCTTCCATCTTTGCCGTCAATGACGAAACGTTTCACAGTTCGATGATCTCGTTTCAAAATTTTTGAAATTTCTAATGTAGACTTCTTTGCAGCAAGTAATTTAACAATTTCACCCTTCTCGCTATCTGTCAACATCTTTCCTTTAGCCATTATTAATAAATTTATGTTACCTGCATAAACTTTTGGCTCACCTGAAAAGAGGAAAATGTTTAACAATTATTAAATTCTGGGTTTTTTCGTAAAATGTAGTAATGAAAAAAAACAATGGCAACCAGCAAATGATGGAAGAGGTGAAATTAAAAAATAAAGCAAAATTAATAAAGTAATTGAGAAAAAATAGGTCTGCAAACTCTTTTGTCCCCCACAGTACATTGTGTGAAGCAGAGATCCAGTATGTTACCTGCCCTGGTTGGTTGGAGTACTATTTGTTTCATGTACAAAGTGTTGATGAGGTTCAGTGGGGGACTTCACCTGTGTGGTTCTAATGTGACGAGAACTTTTTTTATTTTTGTAAGGCAGTCTTCAAACTTGCCTACATGATTTGGAGCATCTGGAGGGTGACATGTAGCACATATAACTACACCGAGTTGTCTTATATGTACAATTAGTGTGTTACATATTGAATTTGAGTGTGACAAAAGGACCTGGGGTGTGAGGTCTTCGCAGATGTACATAGAACTCCACCATGACTCCTTTCTTTTCTGTCCATCTGTAATACAACATACTGTGGTATGTGTATTTCTGCATTTGCTATATATTGGTTTCAGGTGTGTCTCTGTAAGTGCTATGCATAAAGCTTGATTGCATGCAACAAGGTCTCTCGAGAAAGGGATTTTTGTCCTGTTACTAAGTGTTAACAGTCCTCTGATGTTCAGTAAGAGCACCGATGTGATGTGTGTGTTGTTGTCAGTGGTGCCCACCTTGGGTCTATTTGCTGTGGTAGTCTTGTGTATTGGGGATAGTCCCATCTGTGAGATTGTAGCCAGGTCAGCTGCTGTACAATGTTTTGTGCCATGCACAAAAAAGATTGTTGTTCAGCAGCTGCCCTTTCAACAACATGTTGACAGGTCTGTGCAAAATGGCAGCCTGCACCTTCCTCTACATGCCAGCGGACACCTCTCAAGTAAAATTTGCATATTCATGTGTGCTGTCTCTTTTTATCCTTTTTGTTATATGGGTAATCAGGTTTGCTTCTTTCTTTGGCTGTTTCATCTATTGTTTTAGTTTTTCCTTCTTTTAGTTGTTCTTTCTTGGTTTTTTGTTTTGATGGTGGTAGGAGCACTTGCACTTGGGTTTACTTTCCGGGCAGGTTTCTCGCTTGAATCTTCTTCTTGGTTTTCTTGAGTGTCTACCAAGTGGGGTGTCATCTTTCATCTGCATCCGTGCCGCCATCCTTGTCATCTTTGCTGTGTTCATTATCAAAGATGGCATCAAGAGTGCTGATATGGGATCGTATGAGAGCATAGGAACGTGTAAACTCCTGCTTCTTTCGTTCTATCTGTGCTAATGTTCTGGTGTAACCATTGCTCTTCAGCACAGCTGTGATTATGTTGTTTGGGTTATCTCCTTCAGTGTCAGGCTCTCAAAAACAATGCCAGTTCCATGCTCCTCATTGGGGATAGTCCCATCTGTGAGATTGTAGCCAGGTCAGCTGCTGTACAATCTTTTGTGCCATGCACAAAAAAGGTGGTTGTTCAGCAGCTGCCCTTTCAAGAACATGTTGACAGGTCTGTGCAAAACGGCAGCCTGCACCTTCCTCTACATGCCAGCAGACACCTCTCAAGTAGAATTTGCATATTCATGTGTGCTGTCTCTTTTTATCCTTTTTGTTATATGGGTAGTCATGTTTGCTTCTTTCTTTGGCTGTTTCATCTATTGTTTTAGTTTTAGTTTTTCCTTCTTTTAGTTGTTATTTCTTGGCTCTTTCACCTCCATGGTTTTTCGTTTTGATGGTGGTAGGAGCACTTTCACGTGGGTTTACTTTCCGGGCAGGTTTCTCGCTTGAATCTTCTTCTTGGTTTTCTTGAGTGTCTACCAAGTGGGGGTGACATCTTTCATTTGCATCCGCGTCTCTATCCTTGTCATCTTTGCTGTGTTCATTATCAAAGATAGCATCAAGAGTGCTGATAGGAGAGCATAGGAGTGTGTGAACTCTTGCTTCTTTCATTCTATCTGTGCTAATGTTCTGGTGTAACCATTGTTCTTCAGCACAGCTGTGATTATGTTGTTTGGGTCATCTCCTTCAGTGCCAGGCTCTCAAAAACAATGCCAGTTCCATGCTCCTCCAGGTTCTGGACATTTTCTGGATATTTTATTTATTTTTTTTATCTATCTATTTATTTAAAAAAAATTAACAGTGTGATGGAGGGTAGTGAAGAAATAGAGAAAGAAAGAAAGTATGTCTATATATTTAGAGAGATTGAGCAGCTGAGAGGAAGAGAGAGAGAGAATGTTTGTGTCTATATATTTAGGAAGATTTAACCTACTTTCCCCTAATAATAGACTTCAATAAATGACACAAAATGCACAATAGTATATACATATATATACTGTATATATATATATATATATACATATATATATATATATATATATGTGTAATATTAATGGTTTCTTATTATGAAACCAATAGATTTTATACAAGGCTGCAAAGAGAAGTGCTCAGAAAAATTGAGACAAGAGTAAAATATTAGTTATAGAATAAAAACGCTGGGTTAACGACTCAACATATCACACCCCCTCAATGAACATATATAAGAAATACAACATAATCCGTCAAACATAAGGAATAAGAAAATATAACGTTAAGAAAAATATCCTAAGAAGAAATAATAAATAAAAGTATAAGAAATATATAAGAAGTAAGATGCAAAAAAATAGAACATATAGTATCAAATTTTATACACAAATATATTATACCAACCGATAACATACAAATGAAAAAACTCGAGTTAAAGGTATAATACAATACACATATATATCATTTCATAGAAGTTAAAATTAATACGATTAAAAATTTCAAATATAATATAATATAGATCGATATAAAAAAATAAAATAAAATGAAATAAAGAAATGAGGTACCATAAAGTAGTTCATCGGTTAAAAATCAAGGATAGAAATGATTTAACACCATTTAGAGTTAAAACACAAAGTTCTACATCTCCCTCAGGCACATTTTACAACTCAAAACTAGTAGACACCAATAGGCAAGTCCGCACCAGTTAGATATATACAAGAGTGAATAACAGGCACCGAGCAGGTAAAACATGTAAAATTTAATTCCGCACACCATGTCCAAAAGTTCACAAAACACATGGGTCAAAAGACAAATACAGCACCCAGCAGGTATCGGTCAGTAAAATCAATTTCACGAAAACCACGTACAACACCTATGGCCATTTTGTGGGTACACCACTGTATTCCAAACACAATAGAGTGCAAACTGGTGATGACCCCCTTGTCAGGGTAAACTTACATACAAATGTCATGACATGCACAAAGGGAAAAAATAATTTTTATATAAGAGTAAATTTATATAGTCAATATGTACCAGCCTTAGACAAGCCTATGCAAATAATGGAATGATAAAAAAAAAAAAAACGGAAAGATAAAAAGAAAAAAATGTGCTATTTTAGAATAGTCAAACGGGCGGCAGTATCAAAACCAATCTTCGAGGTTTCAAATCACCTTAATGCAAACTATTACACTTGTTATTATCTATTGTCTTTAAATTTAATTTGATTTCTATTCAGTTTCAAGAAGGTGGAGGAAAACTTAGAGTTGCAGAAGGGGATTATTTTGATGAACTTATTTAAGGTTTTTGGTCCAAAATACCTGAGTATCGCAAGGGATTCCCTAATACATAAGGAACATTTACTAATATTTGCCTTAAAGTGGGGGCTCTCGATATAATAGACCATTCAAGAGAGTACTTTATATTCTTCTTCTTGAGGTCATGCAAATAAGAGGCGAGTGTGGTAGAGCTACAGTATTTTTCAATTGAAAACGAACTCATATGCGCTCTATATCTAGCCTTAAAGTCCTTCGTGGTTCCTATATAAAACATATCTAGCTTGTTAAGAACAAAGCGAGGTTGTTTAGGGTCCAAAGGTTCAGTCCTATCTTGCAGATTAAATTTGATCATAATTTCTTTAGCTTCCAGGTTAGCTTTCCAGAGAATATTACTATTGGTAGTCTTATAATTTTTTTCTATCTCTTTTTTCAGTAATTCCATGTATTTTTCTTTAGACAGTTTGTATAAATTTCCAGTTTTGTCCGACTGTACTAATATACCTTTGGTTAGATTGGTTTTTTTGGTAATGTTGTGGAGGTATCTTAGATGACTGTTCTTTAAAGGAGAGCGATGAAATTTGATATTCCTCATTATAGACCAAATGTCCTCTTCAAATTTATCCAATCTAGGGTTAGACGGTGGAGTGTTTCTTGGTCCTTAAAATCATGGAAATAGGTTTTCCATCTGATTCTGTTGATAAAAGAGTTAGTCTTGCTAATGAGTAATTTGATGTAAGTATTCCTTGGTGGAATAAGAATATCTTTAAGGGATGTGTTTATGTTGAATAGCTCCATAGTATATATATATATATATATACACACACACACACACACACACACACACACACACACACACACACACACACACACACACACACACACACACACACACACATTATATTGAACTTAGTGTTAAATTATGGATTGCATGATGTTCCTAAAAGAGATCAAACTTAATAACTATTCTTAATTATTTCAGTTATTCTTGTGAACTGTAGCATGTAAATAAGATATTAACGCTAATTTTTGTGTGAAGAATGCAATAGGGAAATGAGACATCATTTACCATTGTGATTGAATGCAATGAGTTGTGTCTCCATATGTTCATAAAAATTACTGGAGTTAACACAACTTAAGCAAAACATTTTGTAAATATCAAGTATACTTTGCTGAACACGTGGGCAGAGAAAAATAGCAGTAGTCAGAACATTTCAGTGTAGCTCTTGCATGCCATGCTGTCCTGGCATAGACAAAGAGAGAGAGAGTGAGAGAGATAGAGAGAGAGAGTGAGAGAGAGAGAGAGAGAGATTCATGATTCTTGGCATCCAAACAGTGAGTGAGTGAGAGAGACAGAGAGAGATTCACAACCACCAGAATATATAGGTGTCAGCTGCAACTCTACCTGGTGGCATTTGCCAGCAAAGGGATGTAATTCATCTAGCCTCACTAGTCTACTATATCACCCCCACTCTGAGACTGTTGTTGGTAACTTTCAGATTTTGTAGTAGAGCAGAGTAAGGCAATGGCACTAAAGGAGGAGGAAAGGAAATAGTACTTGTGTTTCCATCATCCGTTGAACCTCATATTGTTGAATTTTAGGTTGTTTGCAATGAAGATGGCTGAGCAGGCCAGTTTATTCTTGTTTTTAAGATATTCTTCTTCAATAAAAATCAGGTCTGCTTAGTGTAAGAAAGGGTGACCGGTCCAACCCAAAATTGTGGATCTCTGCCTATAGTGTAGACAGTGCGTTCTCCTGCCAGAGGAAGAAAGGGTAAAGATTGCATTGTCCCTTTTCTGATTCGTATGAAAGATGCTCTTGCTTAGCCAGCTAAAAACTGAAGAGATCAAGAGACAGATGATCTCTGTTGTATAAAGTATGGACAGGAAGTAGGTCAAACTTAAAATAAAGGACTGACCCTTCCGTGACCAGCAAAAGATCTCCCGATGTCAGATGTTTCTTGTTAATCATCTGGTGTGGAGATAACAACACAAAGGATCAAACTGTCATGTAACAAGCAACAAATGTGTGGATTCAATTTCAAATCTCAGGCAAGCAAGCAGGGCTAAACGAGCTTTCTACAATGCCACTTGTCAACTTTCCTGGTGCTGTATTTGTGAGTTTGCTATATTTGGCAAACAATTGGCATACTGTTTCTCTATGGAAATCTTTGAATGTCATGTGGTTACTAGTTTTCATGAGGTACATATAAGAATTCAGCATGACAACATCCATAATGTGAAAAAATATTTTTTTGTACCATTTTACACTTTTCCTAGCACACTTGAGTGTCGTCAGCTGCATGTCTGCTTTATTAACCAGATGCATGCTGGTCGTATAATCAATAATACAGTCAAGCTTCTTCACAACTTCCTTGGGTTTATAATTTACTTTAGAACTTGTTTACTATGTCTTCTTTGTAGAAAGTTGCAATCATTGTTACATTGCACTTATCATTTCAGTGTAATGTAAAAAGATTTCCACATTTTAGTAACAGTAGCAACAACACCATTGATATTAGGTGGTGACTTGGTTTGGTTCTTCTGGAGAAGTCTTTTTTTCATAAGCTTTTCTGTGTTTATAACTACTTTTGATGGTTATGAATAAACATGTTTTTAAAGAAATAGCTAATTCTTTTGCTAATCCTTGCAATTTCTACATTGCTACTGTTCTGGCAAATGAATAGTGCATTGTCTCAATGCACACCTTGCTCTGTCTCAAAAAGCATTTTCTAATCTATTTAGAATATAAATACCTACTAATTTTGTAGCCTGTGTCAAATCACTTGATCCCATTGTCATATGAACATTTTTAAACCTATTCTTTATAGTCCAGAACTTCCTGTCAAAGTTAATAAGTGTTTCCCTTTTTTCATTTCCTTCACCCACTTAATCCTATTAGGGTCATGGGTTAGTCCCCAAGCATGCCTGCCATCAGGTCCTGTTAGAAGCATCCATCTCTAGTTGATCTGGCTGGATTCCTAAGTGAGACCAACTGAGCTCATGGATGTTATCCAACTGTCTTGCTTGTCATCTATCCCTGGGTCTCCTGTCAGTTGTTTATGCCTGCAAAACCTGTCCAATGATTCTTTCCCTAAGATATTCTTACCACATGTCTGTTGTATTGGAACTGTAGTCTATCAATATAGAGAAGTAGCACAGCTCTCTGATCTCCAAGCTACACATTCTATTCATCATCATCATTGTTTAATGTCTGTCTTCCATGCTGGCATGGGTGGGACCCCTCATCATCGTTTAACATTATTCCAAAGAGCCTTCGAAGGAACCCCATTTTGGCTGCATGTATTTGCAATCCTATTCTTTTGGTCATTTCCAGTCTGCTTTGTGGAAGTCCAGCTTGGAGAGATTTTGGGTGCTTCCTTTAGGCTGTATGTCTCTGGTTACTTTCGGCCCAAACATAGACAGTTCTATTATGTTGTGATCCAAGACTAATGTCTGTGTCACTTTCACATCATGAATGATGTCCATATTGTTCGTGAAGCATAGATCCAGAGTGTTATTCACCCTAGTTGGTCTGAGTACAGCTTGCTCCATGAATAGGGCATTGCTGAAGTTGAGCAGGGACTCCACCTGTGCTTGCTTGCAATGAGTCATTCCTGAGAGTATGAGACCTTTGGGCTGTTTGACGTTGGGGAAGTTGAAATCACTCATAAGAAATATGGTCATGTGGTGTTCCAGTTTTATGAGGATTTCTTTAATTCTTCTGAGGATGACTATATTATGTTGTCTTATGTATACAATTAGAGTGTCACATACCGAATTTGAGTATGACAGTAAGACCTGGGGTGTGAGGTCATCACAGATGTATACAGCAACTCCACCATAGCTCCTTTCCCTTCTGTCTGTTTGCAGTATGGCATATTTTGGTACATGTACTTTTGCATCCTCTATATCAGGGCTGAGGTGAGTTTCCATGAGTGCTATGTAGAAGGCTTGATTGCATGCAACAAGGTCTCTCAGGAAAAAAATTTTGCTTTTATTATAATGCAACAGGCCTCCAATATTTAGTAAAAATATTGGTGTGATGACTGTGCAGGCGTTAGGGGAGGTCATCTCATGTCTGATGACTGTAGTAGTCTTGCGCAGTGGTGGGCAAAGTTCCTTGTTTGTGCCATGTACAAAAAAGACTCTTGCTCAGCTGCTGCATTGCGCATAACCTCTGAAGAGCGCACTTTTGTAAATTTTTTCCTTGGAGACATTTGTTGTCTCAGGGAAGTTTTACTCCTTAAGGCCCCTGTAGTTTTGGTGGGGTGTCGGGTGGGCAAGCCGGTAGTTTTTGCTGTCTTCCCCATGCCAACATTTGCCTTGCAGGTAAAATTTGCAGGTTCTTGAGTGCCTTCCAAATTTCTTCTTTCCTGTGGATGGCATTGGATCCTCTTTGGGGTTTTCTGTTTTTTGTTTGGTGGATTGGGGTTTTGGTTTTGGTTGTTTCATTTTTGCCTTTTCCGTTTCCTTCCTTTCCTTTTTTATGTTTGTGTTTGTGTTCCGTCCTTCCTTTTCTTGTGGTGGGAACTTTTTCCTCTGGTTGTCCAATGGGGTGAGGGCTCCTTTCCTTTGTAGGACCACTGGCACAGAGGGGCTTCCTTGACTCCCCTAACCTTTTCTGCCTGATTCACAGGGGTGTGGGATCCATTCTTTTGAGGAACCACTGGATCAAAGAGACTTTATAATTCTAAATAGGATTTATAATTCTAAATAATTTTAAAGAGATAAAGTGAAAAAAATGAAAGGATAGTGAAAAGAAAGAGGTTTTGTAATGATTTCTAGTTTTCAAATAGAATGAAAGTGAAGTGGTCACTGTAATAAAAGTTGAATGAAAATTATAGTGAGAATTCGCAGAAAGTAAACAAAGATGAAGTCATAACTCAAATGTTACCTAAGATAAAAGAAAATAAAAAAATGAGAAGGATACTTATTCACAAGAAATAAAATTCCAAATCCTTGTTCTTGTATGAGGAAGTTTTCTTTCAAAAACAATTCCTTTTTGCTGCAAATAAAAGTACGACTTGTAACCACGTGGTTTTTGACTATAACTCTAGCTTGTGTCACTGACTTTATGTACTATATTAAATATTTAGTGTAATATATTACATTTTTTTTTAATCAATATATTATGGTAGACTGTTATGAAATAACAAGTACTATGTTTTTGTCAGTTTCAGCAGATTTTTTTATTGATTTAGGCAATCTCTTGTAACCACGTGGTTTTTAGATGATAACTCTAGCTTGCGTCACTGACTTTAATGTACTATATTAAACTTTTAGTGTAATATATTACGTTTTTTTAATCAATATATTATAGTAGACCATTATGAAATAACAAGTATTACGTTTTTGTCAGTTTTAGCAGATTTATTTTGTCGATTTATGCAATCCCTTTTTGGTTGTTTCAGGAGAACGAAAAAACACGTCTTTCTTCAATGAAACTGGAAGTCTTATGTTGTTTACACTCTTTTAGTTGTTTACACTATTTTACGCTTGTTTATACTCTTATACATTCAATGTTCACAAATTTCTTTATTTAAACTATGAATCATATTCTTTTCGATAATATCAATGTGATTACAAAACTTCTTTGTAGACAATATTTTCTGTTTGTTTGACACTAAATTTCAAATTACTGGAGTCCATTGCTCTACTCATAGCAACGTATAACTGGCTGTGTGTAAACATCAGAGTGGGTAAAAATACACCTACATGATCTAAAGACTGGCCCTGTGCCTTGTTTGCTGTGAATGAGAATGCCAGTCTTATAGGAAACTGCCTGCATCTTAAGGGGTATCTGTGGAATGAACAGGCATTTACGATTGTAGGGGCCAGCCGCAATCACTGTTTTGATAACATTGGAATTTAGTTCTGTTACCTTGTTCTGTTGCAGTGTCCATTAGCTGGATTGAAATTCCTAAGGAGCATTATCGGACAGTTCTTCAGGGTCCACATAGATTGTACTTGCATACAGAGCCAAGCCTTTATGGATCAGTACCACTACACCTCCTCGTCCTCCGGTCTGGCCAGGAGACATGATTTTCTTGTAGCCATTCAGGAGAGGCAAGAAGGTTTGTAGACTGTCCAGCTTGGTCTCTGTAGCAACCATCACGTGTATATCGTGTGGTTTGTAATATTTTTATTTGGTCTGCCCTGTCAAACAACAGGGCGGCCACTACTTTTGGGTCCACGTCAGGTGGTACTTTGTTGATTCTCACTCGGGACGTTCTTCTTCCCATATATATTGGTAGAAGTACCACTTCTTTTGACTTCAGGGGACATACGGAATGCCCACGGGCTACCTCTTCCCGTGAGAAGCGAACCTCAACTGAACCATATGCCTGACCCCTTGTAATGTACACTATATCCTTCCATATCAGGGACAGGCACTTCTCAATTTTCTCTTTTTCGAAGTGTTTAAACCTCTTGGTTTCCATCACAGTTGATGAAGGTGATACTATGACATCACCTCCTTCTTTTTTCATTCTTTTAAAATATTCCTGTTGCACACATACAGGAATATCAATGTTTTCGGTTGCTACTGTGGCAACCGCCGAAAACATTTTTTCATTGTTGGCATGACTGCCAACATCAACATTGCTCTCTACAAGAGCACATTTCTCCTGTATAATTTCAACTGACATGGTTGAAATTAATAACAATATACAAATAATTGAATAAATTAAATAAATTGGTTTCCCACAAAACTGGGAAACCTATAAAAAGTTTTCCTCTCAAAGAGGACAGTAATTTTTTAAATTATCGGTTTATAACAAAGTTCAAATCCCACCCTGTTAGGGGGAGGGGCACAAAAGATAGTCTAAAAAGACTATTTACAATTCCAAAAAAAGTTATTCACAAAAAAAGCCACAATGGCCAAAGTTCAATAATTTTTACGAATTATTAGATTATTCCCCAGTAAAACCGGGGATTAAAACAGTTCAACAACATTCAAAAATAAATCCTTGTTCGGTAACAAATCCAACGGTAATCCAAGGTAATAACAATGAAACAGTAACAATGAAGCAATAACAACAGCAACTGCAAAAAACTCTTACCGCAAAGAAAGACACGTCTAACTAGCAGTGAGGGAAGCAAGCTACTTTATTTCATATAATTTGCAATACAGCATTACATAGAGTAGAGTAGCTGCAGGCTGGACAGATACATTAATGAGATGAGGATGATAATGACAACAGTGAATACAAATGGGAGGGGTACTGGCGCCCGCCGACCGATAACTCCTTGAATTCAGTTTCTTTGATACAAAAATTACATCAATCAATCAATATATCAAAAGCAATGTAATATATTATCATATATAAATCAGTCAATCTTCCTCGTCCGAGATCTCCAACAGGTACTCCGCTTTCTGCAGGCAAGCCTGCATCATTGGAGGGGGAAGGAATACAAATTTCCGGTGAAGGTCTCCTTGATAATCACCAATATTCTTTTATCAATCACCTCCGCAGCCACCTGCAGTTTTTTCTTTTCCTCTTTGGCTAAGAATTTCTATTTTGGGTGTGATGAAAAATTTAAATATATATTCACGAACCTAACTATCAAAAATTTCAACGTCTTAATACCGATCTCAAGAGCCGTGCCTACCAACATTGGTAGAAAAGTATGATTTCTTGGTATTCCTGCTTTGAATGGTTTAGAGCAATCTAAATACCTTTGACACAAGTTAAATAGGCTGTTATGACCAATAAATTACTGGGACAAACTGCTAAGTTGAAGAAGGTTGGGCCAACCGTGAAGCAAACAAACCATTGTTCCAGAATGCACACACACACACGCACACGCGCGCGCAGGCACACACTTATATCCTTTATTGTAAAATATATTTGCCAACTAAATGTGGTGATCCCTTAGGGGACGATGTTACTGTTGTTTTTAGTGCCAAGAAGACATCTCTTCCAGCTGGCTAATGACACACTGTCTGTGTCCAATTAGTATTTGTGGGGGGAGATCATCACTCCCATCTCTAGCTTTATGTGATATACACAGAGCTGAGTTTCTGGGTAGTTACCCATCTTCAATATGTGATAATCATCAGCTAATTATGAAGATTCATTCCACTTGCAAAATACTATATGATTTTTCCAACAACAAACTGTCGCTGATTTCGAAAAAGGAGAAATAAGCTATATATCCTCTATAAATTACTTTTATTTGAATTCTAAAAGTTTTGCTTTTTTTTTTTTATTCAAGTCTTGTATTAAGATTAATCTTTCTATAAATTTCTGATAATGCTTCGAATTTTAAAAGTTCTGCTTTTTTTTAATTCAAGCCATGTATTAAGATTAATCTTTTTATAAATTTCTGATAATGTTATAAAACGAATAATTTTTTATTAATCAGTTTTCTTGGTGCTGAGTTTGTCCTGGTGTTGAGTTGGTGGTGATGAGTTGTCCCTATTTGAAGATTCCTCTTCGGCATGATTGTTTTGAAAATGAAATGAAGCAATTATAAACTTCTTAGAGCTATATGCAAAAATGTATTTATTTTGCAATTAGATAAATTATCCTTCAATATTTTTACTAGTAAAAACAACAAAGTAAAAAAAAAAAGTAAAAAAAACTAAATGTAACTGTACATGAATTATGAATTCTCTCTCTCTGTCTCTCCGTCTCTCTCTCTCTCTCTCTCTATATATATATATATATAAAAATATATATATAAATAAACAAATCTCCTCAAATATTATTTTCATATTCTTATTTACCTGTTTTGGCTGCTTTTCATGAATATGATGCTTCCTTATTAGAAATCACCTTCTCTCTCTCTCTCTCTCTCTCTCTCTCTCTCTCTCTCTCTCTCTCTCTCTCTCTCTCTCTCTCTCTCTCTCTCTCTCTCTCTCTCTCTCTCTCTCTCTCTCTCTCTCTCTCTCTCTCTCTCTCTCTCTCTCTCTCTCTCTCTCTCTCTCACACACACACACACATACACATATATAATGTATATATGATGATTGCTTCATCTTGAGAGATGATAGCTGTTCCATCAGCACACACATACCACACCCCATCATACAGTACAATCACTCCATTGATGAACCTTTAAATGACTTTTAAGACCAGTTGATGACTGACAGGGTTTAAAACACAAGTGACAGATATTATTCAAGTTTCTTCTATATCTTTGCTCTTTGGACTCTGTTTCTGAAGGAATGTTTTTGTGAACTAGCATGTCTTTTAAGTCCAGATATTGTCTCACAAGTTTTTTTGACATTTGACACAAGTCGTAACAGGTGATTGGTGTCCAAGAGCATTACATATCTGGGCATTATGATTTTCATGTGACTTCATATGGTTCACGTATCCGGCTTTTGTCAACAGAACACGGTCACATATAATACATATTCAATGCTCACTGTTGATTACAGTTTCAATTGTTTCTTTGCAACTGACCCTTTTAAATTCAGAGTGCTGAATCATCTTTTCTTCCCAGGCATGACAGCCAGTCTTAACAGAACCTCTCCACTTGTTCCGATCTAGAACATTATTTTCTCAATTACTTTTGTTCATATCTAGTTTCTTCAGGTTTTCCTTCACACAGTCTTTATACCTTTTCCTCGGATTATGTTGTGGTTGCTCACCAGAGTTGAGCTCACCATAAAAAAGATGCTTTGGTAAATGCTCATCTTTCATTCTAATAACATGTCCAGTCCATCGCATTTTGAGCTGAGATAACATATTATTCAATTGAGCTGTAACGTGCCATGCGCAAAGCCTCTGTATCTAGTATGAAACATTCTTGACTTCTAAGATATGTCTGAGGCACTTTAGATGAAATCTCTCCAGCATTTTTAAATGACGCTTGTAAGTGGTCCAGGTCTCACTTGAATAAAGAAGTGCAGACAATACTCACGCTTTATAGACACTGATTTTTGTCTGCAGGGAAATACCTCTATCTGCCCATACTCACCATTTGAGCTTTCCAAATGCAACACCTCCCTTCCCTATTTGATAGTATATCTCTGCATCAAGACTACCATCTCTTGACAGTGTGCTTCCTAGGTAAACAAAGGTATTAATGACTTCTAACTTTGTTCCGTTTACAAAAATGTTTGGTTCAGAATATGTTTGACCTGGCACAGGAATAAACATTACTTTGGTTTTCCCCAAACTAATTGTGAGTCCGAAATGTACACATGCAGTGGAAAATCTGTCCATTGAATGTTGTATGTCGCTCTCTGAGTGTGCCAGCAAATCAGCATCATCAGCATAAAGTAATTCTCTAACAAGTATTTTGAAAATCTTTGCTTTGCAGTTAAACCAGGTCAAATTAAAAATATGACCAGGTGTCCAAAATCTGATTCCAATTCTCCTGTTACAATCCTTAAAAGCATACCAAAGTAATGCAGCAAAATAGAGAAAAGTGTAGGGGCAGGAATATCTCCCTGTTTGGCACTGTTGTTCACCCAAAATTCATAAGATAGCTCACCATTAAAGACTATCTGGGCTTTCATGTTTCTGTGTAGTTCCTTAAAAATGCTCACAAAATGTGTTGGACAACCAAGTTTACACAGAACAATCCACAGTGCCTCCCTGTTTACTGTGTCAAATGCTTTAGTTAAATCTATGAAGACCTGGTGTAGTGGCATTTTCTCCTCTAAGCATTTCTCTTGAACCTCCCTCACAGAAAATATCATGTCCATTGTTCCTCGCTCAGGTCTGAAACCATACTGTTCTTCAGGAATCACATGTAGACGCACATTCTCAACAACATACACACACACACATATATATATATATAAGTAGAGGTGCTCCGAAAGGGGTCTCAGGGAGTAGTGTCCCTGCCTTCCCGAGTAAGTTTTCCACCAGATTTCTTAAAAATCGCAGTAGAGGCTTTGGTCTTGGGACCACTCATGTCTAGAAACTGAGGTTGTGGGTAAGCAAGGGCATGCTCCCCATACAAAATCCAGCTCCAAAAAGCCTCATGGTAGCAAAGGAGAATGGGCACCCGCCAACCTAAAGTTTGGGGTGGGCTGCACCTGCCTACCTCGGTTGCTATGGCATTGAGGTAGATCCAGCCACCCCCATTAATGGGGACAAAACCCAGATTTAAAATGATCACTACAATTCCTAGCATATGATTTATCATACTCAAGGGAAAAACATTTAATAAATTAAAACATTCAAAATATTTTTGTTTGAGATATCATTTGAAAGTTAAAAGACATAAGTTGCTGAATTAAAAATAATTAAAGTTTGGGATTCTATATCACTAAAAATGTACAGAGCATAAACTTACCGTCTATAAAGCTCATTCAACCAGATCAAAATGACTACTGAAGAAAAAGTTTGCAGCAAAATATTAACTGAAATTATAAGGTGAATGTTGCCAAATATTGCTAGAGAAATTGTTAAAGTTCATATTGGTATAGGTTTTGAAATGAAAGGTAGAGAGTCTTTTACTCTTTTACCTGTTTCAGTCATTTGACTGTGGCCATGCTGGAGCACTGCCTTTAGTCGAGCAAATCGACCCCAGGACTTATTCTTTGTAAGGCTAGTACTTATTCTATCGGTCTCTTTTGCCGAACCGTTAAGTTACAGGGACGTAAACACATCAGCATCGGTTGTCAAGCGATGTTGGGGGGACAAGCACAGACACACAAATATATACACACACATACATATACATATATACACATATACGACGGACTTCTTTCAGTTTCAGTCTACCAAATCCACTCACAAGGCTTTGGTCGGCTCAAGGCTATAGTAGAAGACATTTGCCCAAGGTGCCACGCAGTGGGACTGAACCCGGAACCATGTGGTTCGTTAGCAAGCTACTTACCATACAGCCACTCCTAGATTTTAAAAATTATTTTTCTTTGGTAAGGTTTTCCATATGATTTGTTATGCATTGGGCACTAATGTGTTAAGGGAAGTGTTGGTGTTTATTTTCTTCATACTTTGGTCCTCTGCTGTGTTTACTTGTTAAAAAACTTCAATTATTATAAAAGTGAGTTTGGAGGGATATATTATCTGGGCGGATACCATATTAGCTCTCAATTAAGTTCCAGTTAACAACTAACCACAACTCTGATGAAGCTGCATTGACAATATTGCAAGGCTGCATTTGCAAAATGAGTAGTCGCTGCAGCAGAAACACTTGTAGGTCATTATAATATGCTGTATATAACTATAAAATAATTTTTGTGGATGTACAAGTCTCCATACTTTTTATTATTAATATTAGTATATTACTCCAGACAATTTTCACTGTCTAGCAAAGAGTACACAGAATTACCCATCGGAAGAATTCATGGAGTGACTAACAACTAAATGTATACACAGATGTAAGATACTGATCATTGTAATTAGCTGTTAACTGGAACTTAACTGAGAGATAATATACAGTATCCACCCAGATAATATATCCCTCCAAATTCCCTTTTATATATATATATATATATATATATATATATATATATATATATACATATACATAGGGTGTCCACAAGGTCTGGATACATGGAGTAAATAAAATCATAACATAAACAATTAAATATAAGAAATAAAAGTATGCGTTAATCCCCATGTACCCAGACTTTGTGGACACCATATATATATATATATATATATATATATATACACATATATATGATTGTTTCGGTCAATAGACTGTGGCCATGTTGGGGCTATGTATGTATGTATGTATGTGTGTGTGTGTGTGTATATATATATAAATTTGTTTTTATGTTCAGTGACAATGAAAACGATTTTACAATGGGTTATTCTCTATTTTTGTTTATTAGTCTTATACAAGAATGTTGTTGACAGTGACTTTGAAGTTTCGACCAGCTAAAGCCATTGTGTTGGGTTAGCTGACAGAAACTTTGAAGTAACTATCAACAGCATTCTTGTATAAGAACACACACGCACACACACACACATGTTCCAGCAAAATAAGTGATATATATTCTTGCTAGAGGAGGCTGCTAATCAGACAAAGTCTCTTTCTCACTACCATAATCTGTAGCATTCATCTTTGATCTACTTTTAAATATGGGATTAGAAATTCAGAACCCACGAGTAGATTATAAAAATACAGGGTCAGCTATCACGTGATCACAATCAAAGTATATGACAAAATATACAGGCATGTTTCGTATCCATAAACAAGTGTGTGAATAGAAAAATGTCTATTTTTCAATGCTGTTCATATTAAACATTTTCTGTTCACATTTTATATTTTTCGCTTAAAATCTGTTTTTATGTGTGTTTTTGGAATTTAGAGAAAAAGAGAATGTTCAGAGATTTTTTCTGATCACTTTATTATATGTTCAATCAATTTTTTTCTATTTTTATAATTTTCATTTTATTGTTACTCATTGTAAACACACAGCATCGGTTGTCAAGTGATGTTGGGGGGACAAGCACAGACACACAAACATACACACACATACATATACATATATACACATATATGGCGGACTTCTTTCAGTTTCCGTGTACCAAATTCACTCACAAGGCTTTGGTCAGCCCGAGGCTATAGTAGAAGACATTTGCCCAAGGTGCCACGCAGTGGGACTGAACCCGGAACCATGTGGTTCGTTTGCAAGCTACTTACCACACAGCCACTCCTAGTTTTTTATAATTATTTTTCTTTGGTAAGGTTTTCCATATGATTTGTTATGCATTGGGCACGAATGTGTTAAAGGAAGTGTTGGTGTTTATTTTCTTCATACTTTGGTCCTCTGCCTTATTTACTTGTTAAAAAAACTTGAATTATTATAAAAGTGAGTTTGGAGGGATATATTATCCGGGCAGATACCATATTAGCTTTCAATTAAGTTCCAGTTAACAGCTAACTACAACTCTGATGAAGCTGCATTGACAATATTGCAAGGCTGCATTTGCAAAATGAGTAGTCGCTGCAGCAGAAACACTTGTAGGTCATTATAATATGCTGTATATAACTATAAAATAATTTTTGTGGATGTACAAGTCTCCATACTCTTTATCATTAATATTAATATATATACTCCAGACAATTTTCACTATCTAGCAAAGAGTACACAGAATTACCCATCGGAAGAATTCATGGAGTGACTAACAACTAAATGTTTACACAGATGTAAGATACTGATCATTGTAATTAGCTGTTAACTGGAACTTAACTGAGAGATAATATACAGTATCCACCCAGATAATATATCCCTCCAAATTCCCTTTTATATATACATATATATATATATATATATATATATATATATACATATATATACACACACATACAGTGTCCACAAGGTCTGGATACATGGAGTAAATAAAATCATAACATAAACAATTAAATATAAGAAATAATAATTTCTTAAAGTATGCGTTAATCCCCATGTACCCAGACTTTGTGGACACCCTGTATATATATATATATATATATATATATATATATATAATTAATTGTTTCAGTCAACAGACTGTGGCCATGTTGGGGCTATATATGTATGTATGTGTGTGTGTGTGTATATATATATATATATATATATATATATATGTTCAGTGACAATGAAAACGATTTTACAATGGGTTATTCTCTACTTTTGTTTATTAGTCTTATACAAGAATGTTGTTGACAGTGATTTTGAAGTTTCGACCAGCTAAAGCCATTGTGTTGGGTTAGCTGACAGAAACTTTGAAGTAACTATCAACAGCATTCTTGTATAAGAACACCCACATGTATACACACACTCTCACATGTTGCAGCAAAATAAATGATATGTATTCTTGCTAGTAGGATGCTGCTAATCAGACAAAATCTCTTTCTCACTACCATAATCTGTAGTATCCATCTTTGATCTACTTTTAAATATGGGATTAGAAATTCAGAACCCACGAGTAGATTATGAAAATACAGGGTCAGCTACCACGTGATCACAATCAAAGTATATGACAAAATATACAGGCATGTTTCGTATCCATAAACAAGTGTGTGAATAGAAAAATGTCTATTTTTCAATGCTGTTCAAAAATCCATGTTAAACATTTTCTGTTCACATTTTATATTTTTCAGTTAGAATCTGTTTTTATGTGTTTTATGGAATTTAGAGAAAAAGAGAATGTTCAGAGATTTTTTTCAGATCACTTTATTAAAAATTGATGTTCAATCAATTTTTTTCTATTTTTATAATTTTCATTTTATTGTTACTCATTGTATAATGTCTAAGTTTTGTACATGTATATTTTTGAAATAAATGAAGATTTCAACACCATTTTCTCTGTTTTATTTCTATTTTTATTATTTGGAATATCTAAACAAACCAAAATGTGCTGTACTACAACACAGCACATTTTATTTATTATTCTCTGAGAAATCTCAGAATATTCTCCAAATGCTGCTCCCACTGGTAAGTAGATTGCTGAACACTCCAATGTCTTCAACTTGATTTTTAATTTTGTATTTCTACTCCTAGCCACCTCAGATGAATTCTCTGAACAGCTCATTATTTGGCATTCCATCTCTAGAATTTTGAGTTCCTGTAAAAGTACCTGGTGGACTCGGCCTGCAGGAATTTTATTCCATGGATCAATTCGCCAATGACAAGCTGTCAACAGGTTTTGGTGCCTGAAATTTCTCACTATTGTGACTTGTTTCTCTTTGTTAATTATCCAGTTGAAAGTTGGTGAACTGGCAGAATCGTGAGTGCACCAGGCAAAATGCTTAGCAGTGTTTTAGCCATCTTGACATTCTGAGTTCAAGTTCTGCCGAGGTCGGCTTTGGCTTTTATTCTTTAGGGGTTGGTAAAATAAGTACCTGTTGAACACTGGGATCAATATAATCGACTTACTACTTCTCACGGAATCGCTGATCTTGTGCCAAAATTTGAAACTGTTATCCAGTTGCTTCACTTGGTCCTCTGTTAGCTTTGGAGGGTTTCTTCAAACAGCAATACGTTCCAGTAGTTGTAAAATCTGATGTACACCTGGCTTTCACAGCTTGGTATGTTCTGTGGTATTTAATTTTTTGTCTCAGATGTGCTGTAAACATGTTTATCTATTAAAGACTTCTGATTTAGACTTCATTTAACTTTTTCTACCACACTTCATTCAGTCACTCAAGAACAATGGTTTCATCAACCTACCTACCTTCTTGGGCAAACACCACTATCTTCTTTGTCCTTTGGCAGTGATTCTTTTAGCGTTGTCTTTCTTTTAAAAACTATGGCACTTTTTAGTTTAGTATCATTGACAAGGCACAAACAATCTACTGTGTAATGCTGTTTCTCACTCCAAGAAGATTTCACCAACTGTTTTCTGAATTTTCTGTTTTCCTGCATATCAAAGAACATGGAAGTTTGTTGTTCATACTTACTTATGGCTGCTAATTCAAAATCTTCCTCTTTCCTTTATGTCTATGACAAACTTTATTTTCTTAGTGTCTCCTCCACGTCATCTGGGAGTTTCTGTGTAGAATAGGTTTTCAAAATAACCATGCAGTTTCTGGGGCTACTGCTGGGTATAAATGGTTACCTCAATTCTCTTTTTCGTTAAGGGATATAATCTCAAAAGCATCAACCTCTCCCAGAATGGCTCATCTGGTCCAAGAAATCTTTCTTGTGCAGGTCTTTTGGATTGTTTCCATTTCAGGAATAATCATTACGATATGCTTCAACAGGTTGGTTTGCTGAAGTTTTCTGGAAATGTAGTGGTGGTTAGCAGAATTGCTAAGCTCCCAGAAAAATTCCTTATATAAATAACTAGTTACATTTATACATTCGCTCATTCAATCATGTTCATTATTGTTTGCTGGCTTAGCAGAGGAGGAAGGGCAACACCAGTGGTCCTTTTGGAAGCTTCTGAAACTAGTGAGAGGAAGGGCAGAAGTTATCTTCGGACTGGAAGCCTGACCCAAATGCTTGCAACAGAATATATTTGGCAACAGAGCCAGATAAAGATGTTGAAGTAGGTGACTGATTAATTCTATAACGCTAAAGAGAAAGGACTCTCTCTTTAGCCGATGGGATTCCATACAGTTTTTGTCTACGAAATTCCATCTATCTTTTATGCGTTTCAGTCAATAGACTGCAGCCATCCTTGAGCATTGCCTCGAAGAATTTTAGTTGAATGAATTGACCCCAGCGCTTATTTTAATTTTTAAACCTGGTACTTATTCTATCAGTCATTTTTGCCGGACTGCTATGTTACGGGATCGTAAATGCACCAACACTAGTTATCAAGCGGTGATGGTGACAAACACAGATACAAAGACATACGCACACGCGCACACACACACACGAATGTGTGTGTGTATATATATATATAATGAACTTTGTGCAGTTTCTGTTTACTAAATCCACTCACAAAGCTTCTATCAGACCGAGGCTGTAGCAGAAGACACTTGTCCAAGTTGCCGCGCAATGGGTCTGAACCTGGAACCATGTGGTTGGGTAGTAAACCTCTTACTACACAGCCACGCCTGTGCTTATATGTGTTTATTTGAAATGATTTCTCCTGAGTGGCAATCAATGGGGGTTGAAGCTGAAACTACGTCGTTGTGGCACAAACTTCTTAACCACCCAGCCATGACTGCATATATGAGTTCCAGTCCTGCCAGAGATGATTGTACTTTTCACACTTCTCTGATCAATAACATAACTGCTTGTTTATTTCAGTCAAGTATTGGGTACAGTCCAACTCATTATATTCTTCACTATGGACACCACCCCATAAAGCAAACAAACAAACAAACAAATATTTGTAGCTTAGTGCCAATGTTGAAAAATCAATATTCATCTATTTATCGTGATGAAAATATTAAAAATATATGGATGAGGTGCGATGTGGAAATAAATCTTGCGGCATTTTCTTAAAAATGGTTGTAATTGTTATTGTAAGACGAATTGTAATTTAGGTTTACAATAAAAAAAAGGAAATAAATACAATAAATAAATAAAATAGAATATAAAGATTTCCCTTTCTTATCGATTTTACTGTCATGTAAAAATTGCGCGGAAGAGTGGATTTATATAATGTTATTTCCTATTTTCTCAGAATTCAATTCAATAAAGACAATTAATTTGCCTGATAAGCCTCTAGCAATTGAAGAATTAGTGCAAGAAAAAAGCAATCAAATAAAACAAAAACATATATAGTAAAAAAAACAACAAAAACATGTGTCTACCATCATTGAGATCCTACGTTTAGTGGTTCTCAGCCTGGGTCCACGAATGGCTAAGGTACACAAGGGTAGTATTGGGAGCCTGCAAGCTGAATTAAATAATTTGTGTAGAAAGACCTCTCAAAAGCCTGGGGTGGGTCTGGGGGAAAACTCATTTAAACAAAAGCAGGGTCTTTGCTGGTGAAAATGTTGTGAAACAGTTTCTTATGTTATTACTCAACTTACAAGAAATAACAAATTTCTTTCTTTCTTTCTTTAAATACATTAGGTAGATTAGTCATATATCTCTTAAATAGACGGTTGCTCATAGCTAGAATGTCTTCACTCATAGGTCTGTCTGTTGGAAACAAAAAACATTAATCACTAACGAAGAAATTACGTATTATCTCATGATTATACATAATGATTTTGCATAATCTCAACAAGTTGTTTTGTCTCATCAGCTGGACTATGAAGGGCAGAACAAGTCAGCCAGTCCATGTTATACAGCTGGTGGTGAGGTGCTAGTCGATCACATCGACCTCAGTACTGAACTGGTACTTATTTTATCGACCCCGAAAGGATGAAAGACAAAGTCAACCTCGGCGGAATTTGAACTCTGAACGTAAAGACAGACGAAATCCCGCTCAGCATTTTGCTCGGTGTGCTAACGATTCTGCCAACTCACTGCCTTATCATTAGGTAATAAAAATAATAAAGTTTTTTTTTTCAAACTACTAGTGGGGGTAGACATTTTCTGGAAAGTTATAATGGGGCCTAGGGGAAAATAGGTTGCGAGACTAGAGGACCGCCGTCGTACAAAGGAAGAAATGGGTGTAATGATTAGTGTGAAGCCTGGGATTTGAACTCAATTAGAAGGAGAGGCGAGTGGAATGGAATGCTGCAGTGGGTTATCCAATGTTTGAGGCGACAGGACGTGCTATCATTACATTTTCCGTCTGGATTCCCAAGCGTAACCACCCAAGATCATGGATATTATCCAACCATCTCGTTTTCCTTCTACATCTAAGTAAGCATGTTGTATTATGTCATAAATTATCTGATGTACCCTTCAATCTTCAAAGACAGTATAGTGTGATCTGAATGAAATTTGGCTGCTATTCTCAGCCGTTCGGTCGACCACGTTAGCGGTTTCCTCAGTCGTCAAAGATATTATTTTCTGAGGTCAGTAGGTCAACGTATCAACACAGCTGCGGTATCTGTAGCGCCTGTTTGCTACTGCAATAGTAATCAGTTTGTCAACTGATACCACACTGGCACAGAGCCAACGACAAATTATAGAAATTAATTGAAGCATTAGAAAATAGTTTTGTAATCAATAACAAAAATAATGACAATGACATTAACTGCCCCCTCCTCCTCCTCATCATCATCATTATCATCACCTCCCATCCTCTCCCCATCAACTCTTCCCCCTCTCCCTCCCCATCATCTCTCCCTCTCCATAATCTATTCCCCTCCCCTCTCCCTCCTCATCCCTTCATCCTTGTTCCCTCCTCCACTTCCTCACATCCCCTTTACTGTTCTTATCCTTGTCTTTTGCATCATCGTCGTCGTCGTCGTCATCATCATCATCGAACGCACGACTAACAAAAATCAACCAAGAATTATTTATGCCTGATTAAAAAACAACAAACAAGAATCATTATGTGTCCGATAAAAAAAACTAAAATGAAAACAAAAGCGAAAGAAAACAAAAAGCAAACAAACATTACTTTGCATCGATATCAAAAGTAATTAGAGAAAATAAAAAGTGCCAAAAAAACAAGTGCAAAGAATTTTATATCCGAGCTGAATAATCTATTAAATTTTACGTTGAGATAAAAGAGACAAAAATTAAAACAATATTTGTACATTTTTCAATACGTATTTTCTTTGTTTAATCAATGGAAGACAGCAAGCCCATGACCTTTTTAGAATTAATTTATGTGGGTTCGCATTCTGAAATATTCCTTCTACATTTTTGTTTTTCTTGTTTCAGCCATTTTTGACTACGGCCATGCTGGGCACCGCCTTGAAGCGTTTTAGTCGAACAAATCAACGCAGGACTTGTATCTTAAAGCCTTGTACTTATTTTATCAGTAACTTTTGCCGAACTGTTGCTAGTTTACAGGAACGTAAACACACCAACACCGGTTGTCAAGCGGCAGTGGGAGACAAACATAGACACAAAGACGCGCGCGCACACACAGACACACACACACACACACACACACACACACACACACACACACAAATGGAGGTGGAAATAACACAGAAGTAAGTCTAAGATATTTAAATTTAGGAGGGAATTTAATAAAAATGATTTTAAAAATAATTGCAGCGTGGAAGGTGTTTATAAGCCATTTAAAATAACACACAAAAGCCGTGCAGCAGAATTTTATCAGTGAACAGGTCGCGGTCTCAAAGCGACGAAAATATTTTGACAAATTAAATTTAAATGTTGAAGTGAATCTGACGGCTTTTGTGTGTTATTTTAAATGGCTTAGAAACACCTTCCACGCTGCAATTGTTTTCGTTCCAGCACACGATCTCAGATCAGGTCACTTGCTATGCAAGTACATCTCCGATTTAAAAAATTATATAAGGAAAATATTACCAGTTTCGATGAATCTCATCAAATATCAGTAAAAATTTATAAAAATCTGAAGTAAAAACAGTTTATTTTCTGTCTGGGGGTCAAAAACTGTTTGCTTATTCCGGTAACATAAAAATCTGGAGTTCTGGAGCTGATGAACTCTCGCAGGAAACCATCAAGGTGCTTGAAAAAGTGGTAGTTGGTAGGAGTAAGGTCTGGGGAATAAGCTGTGTAGGGAAGAACTTCGTAGCCAAATCCTCTCAATTTCTGGAGTGTCATTAGTGAAACGTGTGGTCGAGTATTGTTATGAAGAATGATTGGCCCTATTCTGCTGACCTGTCTGGGACGGAGGAGTAACAGTTTTTCGCTCATTTTGGCAATTTCATGGAAATATGTTTCTGCAGTAATGGTTTTTCCGGGTTTTTAGAAGTTATAATGGATGAATCCAGCAGTACACCACCAAACAGTCACCATAACCTTCTTTTTGAAGAGCTCGGGTTTAGAGAAGGTTTTCGGTGCTTCATTTTGGTCCAACCACTGCGAAGAACGTTTTTTATCATTGCACAGAATCCACTTTTCATCGCAAGTTACAATACGGCTGAGAAACGGATCAGTCTGGTTACAGAGAAGAAGCGACGAGCAAATTTCATATCTGCGCATTTTCTGATTTTCATTCAAATCGTGTGGTACCCATTTGTTGAGCTTTTTTGATTTTCCGATTGCATGCAAATGGTTGAAAGCAATTTTCTGGCTAACTTGAAGTTCTTTTGCCAATTCTCGAGTGGTTTTATCTCAATGGCAGTCTTTAATTGACCGTCATCGATGACAGACGGGCGTCCACTACGCTCACGATTTTCAAGGCTTACGTTTCCACTGCGAAATCATTTAGACCATTTTCGAATTGACCACTCACTGGTCATTTCCTCCCCAAACGTTTCGTTGATATCGCGAGCAGTTTCAGCTACTTTACGTCCTTTTTGAAGTTGATTAGCAAAATTGCTCGAACATTGCGCTTTGACAGTTCCATTTCAGATGATTGTAACAACGGTAAAGTTGTTACAATCATCGAAGACACTTGCCCAAGGTGCAACACAGAGAGACTGAACCTGAAACATGGTTGGGAAACAAACCTCAAACCATGTAATTGCTGGGTAACATCTAATACTGACATAGTTACTACACACTTGTACAGTGAAACTGAACTTGGGACTATGAGGTTGAGTTGCAATCTTTCTTTGACAGATTCTACTCTCTATATTTTATGATTGTATGATTCTAATTTTATGTTATATATTCACGGAGAACCGTGGCTAGCTCCATTAGCCGGTCATAACCAAAATACAGTGGGCAAGAACAACATGCCTAAGACATCCCCTTCTTTATGCATATACCTGATATGACACAAACTACACAGATAGATGCAACACAATAAGTTGCACAATATCCTAGCCATAATGGACAGTTTACACAACACAGTAATTGGCATACACCCATTAGTCCCCAGAAATTACACACACACACACACACACACACACACACACACACACACGCACACACCACATACACGCCTATAACCATACATGTATGTGTATGCGTCTTTTAACTGTATTTACGTCCCCATAACTAGCAGTTCGGCAAAAGAAAACGATAAAATAAGTTCCAGCTTAAAAAAGAAAATGTACTGATCGATTCATTCGATTAAAACTTCTCCAAGGTTGTGCCCCAATATGGGCTGGAGTGTAATGAATGAAACAAGTAAAAGATAAAAAGATATACATACATACATACATACATGCATACATACGTACGTGTATGCATCTATGTATGTATGTATGTATGTATGTATGTATACACACACACACACATGCATACAGGGAGAGCCCCCCCCCCCGCTCCAAAAACAGAACCCATAAACATTTTATTAAACCCTACAAAGGTCCAGCAATTTCTTGAAATTTGCTGGACTTAAACTTTGGTCTGTGTAGGATCATTACCTTTGCATAAAAGTCATGTTCTTTTCAAAATATGTTCCAAATAGCCTCCGCGGCGTTGGAGGCACACTTGCAAACCTCGGGCAAGATTGTCAATTACTCAAACACATTCCTCTCTGGGGATTTCCTTGATTTCTTCTGTGATTGCTGCCTTCAGTTTACCGATCGTTTGAGAGTTGTTCTGGTAATCATTATCTTTGAGATACCCCCACAGATAAAAATCTGGTGGGGCCAAGTCCGTGAATGCGGTGACCACTCAACGTCACATTTCCTGCTCATCAGCCTCTCCTGAAATCGCTCTCTCAGCCAGGCTAGGAAGTCATCTGATGCGTTGGGAGTGGAGATGGTCCCGTCTTGCTGCAACCACTGTTAATCTCGATCTATTCCACTGCGTCGTCCCAGTGATGCCCAAAACTTTCCCAGCATTGCCACATAGCGCTCCATATTAACCGTTTGAGCTTTCTCATTTTCGTCTTCGAACCAATATGGGCCGATGATGCCATATTTAGAGATTGCTACCCATGCCGTGCACTTTGCACAGTCCCGTACTCTGAACTTTTGAACCCAGTCAAAAATTCTGCTTCTTGATGAAGCATGACGACACCGAAACTATCTCTGAAAATTTGCTTGCACTGCAGTTTATAATTTGTTAGTGAAATAGGACTCCAGGTAAAATTCTTTTTCCTTGGTTGACCAAGACATGTTGGGGTAGACTATTGTTCCAATCTTTCATGCACAAAGTCGACTTGTACACCCTGAAAAAGAAAAGAAATAAAATTAAAATTAAGTTTTATTCAAAGATTTGTGGGTTCTGATTTTTTTGGGTCACCCTACACACACACACACACACACACACACACACACACACACACAGAGACAGAGATAAAGAACCAAAATAGTGCTGGTATAACCCTCTAATCCTCCAGCTGTCACATCCAGGATGTTCCACCGAGTCAAGAGTGGGAGAACAGAGAATGTGCCTGTGTCTACTTGCGACGACACGAGTACAATTTAGTGTTGTAGCGAAAGCATGGTACATTCTACCAAGTAGTTCTTGCTTGTAAGTGACGGCTATAGCTTAATTTAGCCTATATTATATATATATTTTTCATACGCTGGTGCATAACGTCTATAAATGAAAACAGAAATGTTTGTCACCACAGCATTATTAATTTAATGCCGTCTTTTCTCTCTGCATTCCGGTCACTTCCAAACGCTGAAACTGATCTTCTACATCTATCACAAGAACGGTATCATTCTCACTCACTCCCAACAAAATCTGAACCCGCTTCGACTGGCATTCCATAAACACAATAGCAACAACTTATTAGCTGCAACACTGTTGGAATGTACACCGTCTATGGTAAGTACAAAGGAACAGTAAATATCGTACGTCGATTGAATCCACCATCTCCGTTCCTGTTGTGACCAACGACTACAGGTAAGATCACCGCCATCAAGTTATCGCAGGAGAGTTCACTGCGATCAATTCACTGTGAACTTTTTAGAGTGAAAAGGGAAACCTAAAGACGATTAATTCCGCTTCTAGTTGCAGGAAGCTGCTTGAGATCTAATCTGTTGGAAACCACGTCAAAACTAAACAGCATGACGTATTTTTTGTTTCTTTCAGATTATACTTACTTAATCTTTGTCATCGTGAGCTCCACCGCAAGACAGAAATGTGAAATCCCTGTGACCAGCTACTTCTCTGAGTTCTCCGTGCGAGGTTAACCAGGAGCCACAAAACACCCAATGATTGCAGCGCTTACCACATCAATAAGCCGTGGATTTCAAGGTTTATTTACACCAGCTGTTGTAATAAATCATTTAGAGTAACTGCCCTTGATAACTACAAGTATGAATAGAGTGCTCTCCCTTCATACTATTGTAATCATGTGTGAATCAATATTTCTGGTGAGATACCTTTTCGACTAAGAGACGCGTTTTGAGAAATTTCAAACCTGGGCTCTCATTCCTAAGGTATTATGTTTAGTGGCATTTTTCAGTTCAAATCTCACTTTTTAGGGTCGATAAAATTAGTACTAGTTGAGTATTAAGGTCGTTATAATCGACTACACCATCCCACCAAATCTCAGTCCTTGCGCTTCTATTTGAAAGGACCTATGTATGTATGTATGTATGTATGTATGTATGTATGTATGTGTGTGGTGCATATGTATGTATGTATGCATATATGTATGTATGTATGTATGTATGTATGTATGTATGTATGTATGTATGTGTGTGTATGTATGTATGTATGTATGTATGTATCTGTCTGTCTGTCTATCTGTCCGTCCGTCTATCTATCTATCTATCTATCTATCTATCTATCTATCTATCTATCTATCTATCATATGAATATATATATATATATATATATATATATATATATATATATATATATATATATATATATATATATATAAATGTTTGTTTCTGCAACTCTTTACCCTCTACTTTTTATGTATGTATATATGTATGTATGTATGTATGTATGTATGTATGTATGTATGTATCTATCTATCTATCTATCTATCTATCTATCTATCTATCTATCTGTCTGTCTGTCTGTCTGTCTGTCTGTCTTTCTGTCTATATATAATATATATAAACAGTTTGACCTCCTGCTATCCAAGGTCCCAGACGAACCAATATCAAGCCATGAGGTGCAAAAGAGGGCTGCATTGTCAAACTTCCTCCTTCACCAAAGGCCAATCAAATAAGATTGGCCATTGAAAAAGTGATTACACTAGCGGTGCCCTAGCATGGCCACAACCTTAGGGCTGAAACCTATTAAAAAATATATGATAGCCCATGTGTATCATATTTTATATGTGTATCACCATTATATCAAAGATGGCTGCAAAAAGAAAAGAAAAAGAAAGTTTACGCATAAAGATCTACTGTAGATATTACACTATATGTCGATTATCTCCCGTTAAAGAACAAGTTTTTGATTTAAAGTTACTTCCCCTGGGTTAAACTGCAAATTTTAATACGTGTCAGCTCGGTGAAACACGTATTTTTATCATTTTATAATTAAGCGAGACGACTTTACATAATCTATACATCGTTATTAGCAATATATATTAAGAATGTAAACGGATTAGCTGTAATATTGCGTTGCTGCTGTTGCAGTGTTGATTCCTTGATGCGATTGCCGATTGCTGTAAATTTATTGCGCCAATATTTCAAATATATGTAAGGTGGAGCGCTGGCAGAATCGTTATCATGCCGGGCAAAATGCTTAGCAGCATTAACGTTCTGAGATCAAATTCCGCCGAGGTCGACTTTGCTTTTTATCCTTTCGTGGGGTCGATGAAACAAGTACCAGTTACGCACTGGTATCGATGTAATCGACTCAACCCCTCACCCAAAGTTTCAGGCCTTATGCCTACAGTAGAAAGGAATATTTCAAACATAAGTGTGCGTGTGTGTATTTGTGCGTGCGTGCGTGCTTGTGTATGTGTGTGCACACACATATATGTATATATATCTATATATAATTTACATACATTTATAAATAAATATATATATATATATATATATAACATAACAACATGATATGATATAATATAACACAAGCGCACATACATGGAACACATATCGGACAGTACAATCTTGGAAAAGTAATGTTTGGAAATATGGAGAATTTGCTGTTGAATGTTTCTGAAAGTAGGTCTGCTACACCCGGGTATATCTGAGATTAAACAACAACAGTGGCGACCAGCATTAACAACCAACAGCAGCAGAACTACGACTACCACCACAACCATCATTATCGGCACCGCGACTACCACTTCTACCACCAGCTCTTATAACAAGAACAACATCAAAAATTCTATATTTTAAAGAATCATAGAGCAATCAACATAGCTGTTTTCTAGCGTTATTCTTGGCACGTATGAATACATACCACTCAATTCTGATTTAAGTGTTGATTAGCTTCAGGTCAAAATGACTTATTCGCTAATTGGTCTGGCCTAGCTGTTGTTGTTTAGTTGCAGGTCAACCTTAACTGAGAAGACCAATGATTAAAAGCATTTCAACCATGACTATGCGGGTTTTTTTTTTTTACCCATGTTTAGGGCTTCCAGGTACACATTATCCATTGTGTCTGTTTCTAGGACGGTAGGATGTGGTTTAAAGAAGATTTGACTGTAATTTTTAGCTTATCAGCTATCACATGGAGGCTCCATAATTGATAAGACAAGCATAACTTTGAATAAAGATAGTGTCTTCATTCAGTGAATCTAGAAGAGAAATCAATTCCATTGGAAGCTATATCCACGGGCTGGCGAACTCATTAGTGTTGTGTGTGTGTGTGTGTGTGTGTGTGTGTGTATGTGTGTGTGTGTGTGTGTGTGTATGTGTGTGTGTGTGTGTGTGTGTGTATCTCTGTCTGTGAGTCATGTATAGAGGGAGATGAGGCTCTATACAGTTGCATATATACTGTGATGAGCTGTATATAGTAAGATGAATATACTGTCATAAGGATATATGCAATAAGAAAGAAGTATACATACATACATACATACATACATACATGCATACACACATACATACATACACACACACACACACACACACACACACACACACACACACACACACACACACACACACACACACCGATCTTCCACATAGTTTTCTTGTATCAAACTCATTCAGAATGTATCGGTCGTTCCGGGACTATAGAAGAGAACACTCGCGCCCAAAATACCGCGCTGTGGGACTGAACCCAATACCACGTAGTAGCAAAGCGAGCTTATAAACCACAATACATTACATCTTCAAGGAGTATGATAGTTTTGTTTTGGCTTCTATTAAACCAGAATGTGACGACTGGGTGTCGGTGTTTGGCGCTGGTGATCTGGCACGGCTGACAGGCAACGATACATTTTTACGTTGGGAGCAAATACTCACTCACGCATATACGCGCAGAAATCTGCAGAGGCAAGTAGAGAGGTGGAGAGCGAGCGAACGGGAGGGAGAGAGAGAGAGAGAGAGAGAGAGAGAGAGAGAGAGAGAGAGAGAGAGAGAGAGAGAGAGAGAGAGAGAGGGATACAGAGAGAGAGAGAGAGAGAGGGAGAGAGAGAGGGCAACATAAAAACGTCTAACGTCAAATATATCAGCGTTGAATCAGCAATGCTAAATAGGCGGCGCCAAAAAAAACTGTGCCACAACGTCTCATATTCACGTAGAGCAGCAAAAATACTTCAAATGAATGAAAAAAAAAAAAAAAAACTACTCACGGTGCTCCAGCATGGTTTCAATGTAATGACTAGAAATGTAAACAATAAAAAATAGAAATAATATATGCTAGGAACATAGTTTGTCGCTGCAGCAAATGTCAACCTCCACAGTTTGTACCAGTATTTGAGAAAAGGCTTCCAAATACTCGGTTACTTGTAAAGCGCCAGAGAACTTAGGTTTCTTAAAAATATATAATTGAAATTACAGAATTTACAGATCAAGAATCAGCAAATTTAGCCCGCCCCTGGATGGACAAAATTTATACCCTCGGGAATAAATTTATCCTGATTTGGGAACCCCTCATCTGAAGGCTGCAAAGTTCATCGACTATCGCATACATACATACATACATACATACACACACACATAATACATGCATACATTTACTCACACACCATATATGTATGTGCACATATTTATAAATATATGTATGTAAACACACACACACACACACACACACACACACACACACACACACACACACACACACACACACACACACACACACACACACACACACACACAGAGTCGTATAAGAATACATAAATGAGGCAGATCAATTTCAGTCGATCTTACCTATCGGTTTCGCACTGGGTGTTAGATAACCGGATATTAGATAACAGAGCGGTTAGTTAAAACCACATGCTCTTCAGAGACGTCAGGTTTGGGAAAAATATGGTGAGTTCTATCTGTCATTGGAGGTGAGAAATGTCATATTCGGTTTGTGGGTGTTGTGATAAAAGGCGAAATGAAGTTGCGGGAGGCAGCAAAGTATGTGGGTTATCAAGAGTTATGTCCCTTGGCCCCAAACTACGGCAAGAGTCTGGTGAGCGAAAAATGTGCAGGGTAGTGTTGTTTTAAAGGGTTGGTATATGCGTAGGATTTTGGGGCGTTTGGTGGATGCCCACATTTTGACCATCATGTTTGGGTACATATGCGTATGTACGTTCATGAGTGTATGGCTTGGTTGAAGGCTCTGCTAAGTTCTTAGGTTGAAATAGCAGGAGGGCCCATGGTGAAATACTTAGTGATTATAATAATGGCAGGGCCCGTAGGCAAAATAATATATACCTTCTTTTATGTGGGCAAGGGCTAAAAATCTCGTTCCTGTAGTTTAGGTAGATGAGAATTTGTTTTTGTATAATTCTTTTCTCAGTTAAGCATAATCTCCATTTTCCCTGTTATCAAAATAGACTTTCTCTTCTCTAAGATTTTCCATTTGATGCTGTAATCCTTGGCGCTGTCATTTAACGACCACACATGCCTATCAGGGCCGTCACGTTGTGTCTCTCCTGGATCTCGAAAGAGAACTTATGGTTGTTGGATCTGGTTTTGAAAGGACCTTCTGTTGCGCCCACATACTTCCGCACGTTTGACTATCCAATGAAGCATTTGATATTACCTCTGCCTCATACACGATTATCTCCATGTTGCAGGGGCCATTAGGAGGGTATATGGGGAGGGTGTATGCTTTTACATGAGCAGCCTACTTCTGTCTCATGTATTGGCTCACTTAATAATATCTTCTTTATACTAGGTGCACAGCTGAAAAAAATTCTTAATCTCTGCCTATCAAAAGTTTTATGGGATCTATTCGTTCGCGGAAAATTTCACCCGCACAAGTATCTAAGCTTAAGAAGAAGGCATGTGAACCACGAGAGGTTCCGGTGGAAGTTTCTCTTGGGAGTACTTAAGGTCTGGTGTGTAACTTATTCTATCCTTAAAACTGCTGACATGCAGAGCCTCGTTGTACTACAGAGCAGCGGCGTCGAAAACATCTTTACTTGAAGCCAGATTGAAGATTCTTCTGGTGATCCTCTTTACCCGGTTCCTGAACACTATGACTGGATAATAGAAAGCTGTGCTAATGTATGTTAACGTCTTACAAAGCATCCTAAAGTGTCTATTGGTACCGGATTCCAAGTCTAAGGTCGCATTAACGAAATAAGCGAAATCAACTGTCTTCAGGTTAGTTTCTACTGTGACTCTTAGCCATCTTGTGGGTAAGGTCTTTCCCAAGTCTATCGTGAGTGTGACCGTTAGCTCTTCTCGATATTACGAAAGCATCTTCTTTGAAATATTGGTCTCTGCCGATGATCAAACTCACCTGCAACTGCATTCCATTTTTATATATTTGTAATTATTCCAAGTTGTGATTCCTTTGCCCTTCTTGACCAGAATTAATGGTTAACATAATGATTATACTCTTCTGAGCACTAGTGTAACTTTAATTAATAAAAGCTTTGATTCACGATGCTAACGTCAAATTTACCACTGAAGTAGACTGTGTTTAATAAACTATTGACCGAGTTGAGCGTGCAATATACTATACTATACTATACTATACTATATTATATTATACTGTATTATATATATATTGTTCAAAACAGTTTGATTCGGATTCTGCGCTACTTCAAGTTTCGAAGACCCTACGGGAACTTCTCCCCAGGCTTGTCAGGATTCGAATTCGGATTCTGATTCTGACTGGCATGAGGAGAGGCTCCATTGGAGCCTTCGAAACTTGAAGTAGCACCGAATCCGAATCAAACTGCTTTGAATAATACATGTTAATCCCAGTAAATGTGTTGAGTGCCCTTTCTTTCGTCTGTCCATATATATATATATATATGTGTGTGTGTGTGTGTGTGTGTGTGTGTGTGTGTGTGTGTATATATATATCTATGTGTGTGTGTGTGTGTGTGTGTATGTGTGTGTGTGTGTGTGTGTGTGTGTGTGTGTGGAGGCGCAATGGCCCAGTGGTTAGGGCAGCGGACTCGCGGTTTCGATTCCCAGACCGGTCGTTGGGTGTGTTTATTGAGCGAAAACACCTAAAGCTCCACGTGGCTTCGGCAGGGGGCTGTGGTGACCCCTGTTGTACTCTTTCGCCCCAACTTTCTGTCCCTCTTTCTTCCTGTTTCTTGAGTTACGCTGCGATGGACTGGCGTCCCGTCTAGCTGGGGGGAACACATACGCCGTAGAAACCAGGAAACCGGGCCCATGAGCCTGGCTAGACTTTGAAAGGGCGCATAAATAAATAAAATATATATATGTGTCTGTATACACACAAGCACACATGTATATATGTGTCTGTATACACACATGCACACACACATACACACACATATGTATATATAAAGTAAAACAAAAAATATAATAAATGAAAAATAGGTTCTTTCTTTCTTTTATTCTTTTATTCCTTTATTCGTTTCAGTCATTTTGACTGCGACCATGCTGGAGTACCACCTTAGGTCGAGCAAATCGACCCCAGGACTTATTCTTTGTAAGCTTAGTACTTATTCTATCGGTCTCTTTTGCCGAACCGCTAAGTTACGGGGACGTAAACACACCAGCATCGATGTCAAGCGATGTTGGGGGACACACACACACAAACATATTTGAACATTTTTAATCATAGGTTTTCTCAAGCATGGCTGACTTAGGGTTGAACAACAAAAACAGCAACAGCAGTAGCTGCAACAGCAGCAGTAGTAGCTGCAACAGCAGAAGCAGTAGTAGTAGCAGCAGCAGCAACAACAACAACAATAATAACAACATTGCTGGCATGATGCTATTACTACAAGCAAATGCATTAGTCGCAACAACAGCAGCAGCAATAATCTAAATTAACATGTAGTAACTGATTTTATCAGATACATGTCACGAAATGTAAATATATTATAACTACGAGCAACGCATTGTTACATTAGTTCGAGCAAATACACGTCTTTACATATCTTTTTTCAAATGCTGATAACAGAGCCAATATGAATATCGATCAACTAATTGCATCAGTAGTTTATTTTGACGCGGAATCATTGAAAATTGCGCTCTAGACAAAACGCTATATATTATGTAAGACATAACTGGTGCAGTGAACTAATCATGTGACCAGGGTGATTCACACGGCCAACAAATACACTTGCTCCTTCTGTTTGTTTAATAAAGCTCTTGAGTTGTGTGGCGTATATCTGTCAATCATTCTATCTATCTATCTATCTATCTATCTATCTATCTATCTATCTATCTATCTATCTATATGTCTGTCTGTCTGTCTGTCTCTGTCTGTCTGTCTGTCTGTCTTATCTATCTATCTATCTATCTATCTATCTATCTATCTATCTATCTATCTATCTATCTATTTGTCTGTCTGTTGGTCTATCTGTCCGTCTGTCTGTCTGTCTGTCTGTCTGTCTGTCTGTCTGTCTATCCTTTCATCCATCAATCCATCCATCCATTAAGGTGTTGCTTGTCGTTGTTTGTTCGTTCGAAGCTCTAACTCTCCAGA
>NC_142933.1:66542386-66574886 GCF_046866305.1 Octopus bimaculoides
CATTTGAACTCAGAACGTAGAGAAAAATGCCGCGGTAATAATTTTGCCAGTTCGTTGCCTTAATAATAATAATAATAATAATAATAATAATAATAATAATAATAATAATAATAATAATCCCTTCTACTAAAGGCACAATGCCTGTAATATTGCGGGAGGGGATTAGTCGAATACATCAACCCTGTGTTTCACTGGTACTTAATTTATCGACCCTGAAAGAATAAGAGTAAAGTCGACTTCAGCGGAATTTGAACTCAGAACGTTAAGACGGATGGAATGTCGCTAAGCATTTTGGTCGACGTGCAAGCGATTTCACCAGCTCTCCTAAAATAATAATAATGATAACAACAACAACAACAACAATAATGGTTTCTGATTTAGGCACAAGGCCAGCAGTTTTGAGAGGGGGGAAATAGTCTGTACCACCAATCACTATATATATATATATATATATATATATATAGGACCTAAAGTCAAGATTAATAGAGGTCACAAAGGTAATTGAGGGTGCTGGCCAGCACCACTTATGCTAAAATAAAAGTTAAATTAACTCTAAAGCCACTAAAGCACTATATTAATGACTGACAAAGGGAGGTAAGTCCCTAGCGTAATATTGCAATTTCGAATTTTGGTGTCTTTAGGTTCTAATTGCTAATAAGCTACCATTTTAATTTGTTTATACACACACACACACACACACACACACACACACACACACACACACACGCACGCACACACACACACATATAAGGCAAAATGTCCAACTCCTGTCCAATGTTTGTTCATCTCTGTATATCACTGCCGTGATGTGGAAAATTTGGAAGATTTGGCAACCCCATGGTAGAAACAGCTGTAAGAGTTCAGTATTTGTACACTCATTTATTCTTATTCGTTTATATATATATATATATATATATATATATATATATATATATATATATATATATATATATATATATATCAGAGTTTAGTATTTTTTAAAGAGGTAATTATAATAATTTAGTAAAGCTTATGTATGTATGTATGTATGTATGTATGTATATACATACATACACTCATATATATATATATATATATATATATATATATATATATATATATATATATATATATATATATATATATATATATATATTAATATATTATTTCAAAGAGAGATATCCAGTAACAGTTTTTTTAAACTGAAAGCTATTTGCCAACATAATGTGATTGTCCTGTATATCCCTCGTCATATCGCAGTTCACCTATCGCGGTTCACCTATCGCGGTTCACCTGTTGCGGTTGATTATTTAAGCTTACGTCGATACCTCTGTGGTGTTGTTTTGCATTCACGATAAAATAAATATATACAAATTATAAAAATAATATAAAAAATATACAGTACAGCACTGTATCTACTTCGCGGATTTTCACCTACCACAGGGGGTTCTGGAATGTAACACCCACATTAGTCAAGATATATATATATATATATATATATATATATATATATATATATATATATATATATCTATCTGTAAAACACTAGCCGGCATATTTTTGTTACATTTCTACATGGTCTATATTGCTTCTCTAAGGTCTTTCATTTGGTATTGAAACCAGCAGCATATTCTTTCATGATATAGACTTAAATCCGTTAGATTTGCAGTCCTTATGGCTTACATGGCATTGAAATGTGTGCATAGATATATAGGCAGAACAGTTGGTGGAGGTAAATGTTTCATGGATCCGCAAATGAAATTTGAGCCCAGCAAAAGAAAGGCATAGTCTGTCACAAACTGCACACAAACAGGTCACTGAGATTCACGTTTGCGATCGCAGCATTCTTCTTTAAATCTCTTTAAATATACATACTCTTCAGCATATAGGGACAGTGCTACTGACGTTTATAGCCCCAGGAAGACATCTCTTCCTGCTGGTTAAGGACACACATTCTATGTCCGATTAGTATTTGCGAGGGGAGATCCTCGCTCCCATCCCTAGCCTTACATGATACACACGTATATCTCACTCAGAGATTTAATATAGCTTATTTCCCCTTTTTCGACGGTTTGTCGCTGGAAAAAGCATATAGCATTTTGCGAGTGGAGTGAGTTTTCATCACTAGCTGGTGATTAACACACGCTGAGGATGGGTAACCACTCAGAAATTCGAGTCCATGTGTATCACGTAAGGCTAGGGATGGGAGGAATGACCTCCCCTCGCAAATACTAATCGGACACAGAATGTGTGTCGTTAGCCAGCTGGAAGAGATGCCTTCCTGGGGCTATAAACGTCAGTAGCACTGTCCCGTATAGGACGCCGCACTTGGTTGGCAATTAGATGTAACGACTCCGTATTGCTACTGTTAATATCTCGCTCAGGGATTTAATATAGCCATCGAACCTTTCGGATGCAGATAAATAGAGATCTCTCCGCGGAGACGAATGCCTGCAGCGGCGTTCCCTAGGGGTCGGTGATGGGGCCAATACTTTTCCTTCTCTATATCAACGACACGCCAGGTTTTCTTGATGGAAGAGTCCTCCTAATTGCAGACGACGTCAAACTTGACTCGCCTAGTAATCAATACGACATACTCCAATCGTCGCTGAACCGAGCTTGGAATAGGGCGGAAGAATGGGATCTGCCCTTGAACACCTCAAAATGCAACCATTTGCCAATAGGTTCACCCCCAAACTCTCCCTTGACTATTGGCCTCAAACGCCAACATCTTAAGATAGTCACTGAAGAAAAGGATCTGGGAATAATGATCGATACTACTTTCAAACCAATACGGCAGTGTATCGAGGCGGCGAACAAAGCCAGAAGGAATCTTTTCCTCATCAGCCGGTCCTTTATCAACCTTTCAATGGACGTCTTACGGCCTTTATATGTCACTCTAGTTCAATCCATCCTCGAATATTGCACCCAGGCCTCAAACCCATATCTCCAGAAAGACATTCAGTACCTGGAACGGGTTAATCACTTCGTCACTCGAATGGTCGCGGGCTTGTCTAAGCTTACGTATGAGGAACGTCTCCAACGGTTGGCATTACCTTCACTCGAACGACGGAGGATGCGGGGAGATCTCATCCTGGCTTTCAACATCTTCAACGGGAATGTAAACCTACCATTTTGCTGAGATTTTCACCCCGACACTTTCAACTCAACAGGTGAAAGGCCGCATTCGTCGTCCGTATCGTAGCCCTGTGGAACAAGCTACCACAAGATGTCATTCAACTTCCCACCACTCCCCTGTTCAAAGAGGCCCTGGACAGCTGTGGCGACTATGTATAAAACTGTATATAACAATAACTGTTTTTTTGTTTGTTTTTTCACATGACTTAAGCACATTGTGCTCTTCTCCTACCAATAAATTTGATTTGATTTGAGATATATAGTTATTGTATATTCTGTTAAGAACATAGCAGAGTACAGTATAAAGCTCGTCCCCCTTCAGATTTACCCTGTGCTATTCAGTCGTAGTATTATATATATATGTACTCAATCTCTCTCACGTACACACACACACGCCTATATATTTCTATTTCTACCTCTGTTTGTCTTATTGTCTCAGACAAGTATAAACACGAACGAACAAACGGACGGAATAAACCTCTAGTTAACTGTCATTACTTCAGATTATTTGGCATTACTGTCTTTGAAACAAATAATAAACAAACGAAGCAAATGCATGAATACACAAACAGAAAAAAAATGGAAGTCATAAAAATAAATTGGGAAAAAGTAAATAGTACAAAAAAGAAAATTATAAAAATGGCAAAAGAAACAGAATTATTGACGTTATATCAAGCAAGCTTTATATTAACAACTGAAACTTATGGTTGAGACTTATTAAACGAAATATCCCACAAAACTCATTCTAGTTAAGCCCGTATAAAAATCTTGTTTTATTACGAACCTTTATTTTATGACATACTTTAATTATCATAACCAGATTACCAGATAACCATATGTATACAACTTAGGAGAAGATTGTACAGAGGATGGAGTCAAAATAATTGCACGTACGTTGGTGTATGTGGGTGGTTATGTGTGTCTGTACATACATACATGCATACATACATACATACATACATACATACATACATACACATATATGTGTGTGTGTATGAGCGTGTGTGTAATCACACAGTTTTGTGCAATATTTATGTCTGTTTCCTGTAATCTTAGTTTCGTAAACACGAGTCATAATTTTAACAAGAGATAAAATCATACACTTAAATCTGTGTATCTATTTGTATGTGCAAAATACATCGTCATATATGTATAGATATCCATCCATCCATCCATCCATCCATCCATCCATCCATCCATCCATCCATCCATCCATACATACATGCGTAAAGACACATACATACATACTTACATAAATACATACAAACATACATAAGATGCACGAAAGGGATAGAGATGCAGGAAAAGCAGTAACATGTGACAACCGATGCAGACTTTGTGGAGTTCACACTGAAGATATCACCCATATCATAGGCAGTTGTCCGAAAATGTTATCACGGTAATATTTATCGATGGGACTTGATGTAGCTAGGACACTCTGTAATGAAATCCGTCGGAAGGATAACCCCGACGGCAAAGAAATAAGAACCCACAATATGGTAGAACCCAAAGCCACTCATAATAAAAACGAGTACTGTTGGAATGTCCCAGTGAAGACCTCAATAAAATTTAAGCACAACAGACCTGATATAATGACTTGGGATAGAGAAGAGAAACTGTGCACAATTGTGGAAATTAGCTGTCCAGCAGATATTAACATAAAGCTGAAGATCAGTGAAAAAGAAAGCACGTATGCTGAACCATTGAGGAATCTGCAGTTACTTTATCCAGATTGCAAGTTCAGGTTTATACCTGTAATTATTAGCGCCCTGGGATATGTAACACACTGCCTAAATACCAATCTTGAGAAATTAAGCTTCTCAAAACCAGAAAGGAGGAAGATAATTCGAAAACTACAGATCCAATCAATCACTGGAACTGTAAAAATCTGTAAAACTTTCCAGAAGTTTATCATTTAAATATATATGAGCATGTCTAGACATGCAACTATATACATGAGAATACATGCATAAAACACAACATACAACTATGCACATGCACTGACTCCAAATAGTACACATATACACACATACATGCAAAAATACCCTCTTGGTATTGTTGAAATTCCATTGAAGGAACCTTGGATCTAGATTAGAAACCGGCTCTTTCTCTATTGGCAAGAAATCTTGAAATATAATTGAATAACGACATACATAGATATAGCAGTCAACCAGGCGCAAAAGTATTTTGTTGTAGAAGCCAACTGCGAACTTGACCTCATTGCATTGAGAAAAATACAGTGGGAAGAAGGAATCTCGAGGTAACTGGTGAGGAGACTGCAAAACCGTTACCCAGAACAGTCCTTCGGGTCTATATGCAATATTACTGAAGTGACAGGTAATCTACCAAATTGTTTGGATCAAAGAATGACTAAACTATAATTCATTGGCTAAATATCATCGCAATACACGGAGCCAAAAAATATCTCCAAGACATTTTGAAATTAAAATGGAAAAAATATTGGTTTCAAATTTTGGTACAAGGCCAGCAATTTTAGAGAACGGGGCCAATCGATTACATCGACCCCAGTGCTCAAATGCTACTTATTTTATCGACCACGAAAAGATGAAAGGCAAAGTCGATCTCGGCGGAATTTGAACTCAATGTAAAAAGGGACGAAATGCAGTTAAGCGTTTGGCCCTGCATACTAACGATTCTGCCACCTCTGCCGCCAAAATGGATAAAATATTGCATGTAGGCAATGAAAGAACTAGACACGCCATTTAAAAAAAAATGGTTTTCCTTACAACACTACGACCGAGTGTGTGACCATTCAAAACAAATTTCCGATCTCTAATCAAGAAGAGAAAATATACACCCATTATGTGCGTGTATATGCTTATACATATGCGCGTGCGCACAGGCACCCATTCACACAAACGCGCAAACAATAAAATCTCGGTTTAACGATATAATTTAACGGATTTTGGATTCAAAGTGTCGAATAATAATGCTTTCTTAGTGTCATTGATTTGTCCTACAATCATTGAGCATTATCAGTTTAATTATTATTGAACATTATTTTCCTCATAACATGCAACGCCCGCTCCTCTCTTTGTTTCTCTCTCTCTCTCTCTCTCTCTCTCTCTCTCCCTCTCGCTCCCCTCACATGTATACATGCGTATGCACCCACACATATATACAACACCCGCCTCTTACTTTTTCTCTCTCTCTCTTTAAACACACACACACACACACACACATATATACATACATATATACATACACACGCGCGTACACACACGCACATACACACACTCATATATTTGTATGTATCTGTGTCTATGTATATTTATACATATATATATATAAGTATATGTGTATATATAAATATACATATATTGATATACATATCTATGTATATTCACAAATATGCACGTATGTGTCTGTATATGTACATTTGACTATGTGTATATCTGTAAATATATATATGTATGTAATGCATGCATATATATGCATGTGTGTATGTATGTGTGTATATGTGTGTGTATGTGCGCGCGCGTGTATGTATGTTGAAATGTTTATTACCTGCAGTGCCATGAGAATGACTGCTTTTGAGATGAGACATTTTATTATCTACGCAGTTTTATAGAAGGGATAATGGCGGCAGAGCGAGTGAAAAGTTTTAAGGGGACATGAAATCCGAGATTCTGAACTATTAAAGTGTCTTAGAACAACTAAAAACAATTTTGAGGCATGGGACCAAGTAGAAATAATTATCTTTTTTACAGTTATGCATGTATACAGATCTCTTTCTCCCCCTTTACATATATCTGAGTCTTTTTATTCATATACCAACTTGCCTACCTACCGACCTACTTACCTACCTACCTACCTACCTACGTACATTCATACATAAACACATGCATATAGATATGATATGTATGTGCTTATATTTGTATGCAGTTATTGTATGTATATACACCCATAGGTACATACACACACATACGTTCACAGACAGATATCCACATAATTACTTTTGAAAACTGAAAGAACGTAAACACACTTGAAACGATGAAGAATATTGATAGTTAAGCTGGAATCGTATCAAGGTTTTCTTAGAATTCTGCAGATTTTTACGTTACTTTTTCTCTCATTATTCTTAATGTTTGTGTACGTATTGCGACAATAAAAATTAGCAAATAAATATCTTCTAAAGCTACAGATGGCCATTAAACTGTGGATTACCTTGATTCCAATGTGTTGGCCTTTTAAGTATACATGTACTCTGTTCTGATAATATTAAATGTTGTCACGCGTTTTGCCTTCGATTCTATTGTGTGTCACGTTGGGCATTGTGTGTGCTCTAGCGACGCACCCCGCCTCGTACATACATACATGCATACATACATACATACATACATACACACCTATCTATCTATCTATCTATCTATCTATCTATCTATCTATCTATCTATCTATCTATCTATCTATCTATCTATTTGCCTGCTTGCCTGCCTGCCTCCCTGTCTGTTTGCTTACCTACTTACCTACCTACCTACCTACCTATCTACATCCCTACCTACCTACTTGTCTGTCTGTCTGTCTAATCAAATTTATATTAATGTTTGTTTTTAGTCAAGTTACACAGAAAAACAGCATGAAACTGATATAACTATATGGATACCTACCTACCTACCTACCTACCTACCTACCTACCTACCTACATACATACATACATAATTCATGCATTATATATATTTGTATATGTATACAAGAGTTACGGAATGGAGTAGGTAAGATCCGGGCTACATATATTTCATAGTGGGTGGAATCTCAGAAGTGGTAAAAATCCAAACGAAGTGTATACCGCTGGCTACACTTCAGGCCAAGGATATCTTGATTAAATTAAAGGTTACATTGCTGCAAAGATTTACATGTTGACGCATGGAAACATGTGTAGCCCAGAGCTTACCTACTTCATTCCATGACTCTTGTATTCTTATTCGCACACCCGGCACACCCGGCAACCCTGGTCGCTAAACTGTGGAATATAAAAAGAACTTTTTTTCTGCTTATCGTTCATTGATACGAAAAAATCCACAACCTTCCGTTCATAATGATAATTTTTCTATCGTCTTGGCTTAACAGCCCTCACTGTTTGTTTTAACTGTCTTGTTCTCACTGTCCTGTTCTTACTGTTTTTACCGTCTTGTTCTCACTGTCCCCTTCTTGTTAACACTTTCACCCGCCGCAAAAAATTCCAAATTTTATTTAATTTGCTTTGCGAGAAGGACTGTTCCAATGAAGTCACGTATTGTCCTTGCCTTCGAAACGCGGAATATATGGAACAGGGACAACTGACGAAGGGATATACTCTTTATGTTGCATGTCTCGTTTCTCTGTTTGTTTTTTCGTTGTTCGAAAAAAAGTTCGTTTTGTTTTCGTTTTTGTTTTCGTTTCTCGTTGTCTTTAACGTTTTTCTTGATGTCCTGTACTCATGTATACATGTATGTATACATATAGATGTAGGTATGTACATATATGTATGGATATATGCATATATTTATATGTTATTTATATTACATATATATATATATATATATATATATATATATATATATATATATATATGATATGTATATATACATACATACATACATACACACACACACACACACACACACACACACACACACACACACACACACACACACACACACACACACACATATATATATATATATATATATATATATATATATATATATATATATATATATATATATATATCATATATATATATGTATATATATTGATGCGACCACCGAAAAACAAATTAATGTTATATCCCTATTCCTCGAGCTGGGTTTGAAACCGTATTCTGGTTTTTGAGGACAATGGTATTTCCTTTGTCCTGTCAACAAGCACAGCTATTTTTAGCGTAGGTGTGATCGATGACTCTTTCCGGTCATCGAAAGTTCAGAAAAACAAGTGAGGAATTGTACTGAACTGACCCAGCTTTGGAGGGGGTAAAGTAGCACTGTTGAGCTACGGTATTTGTGATAAATACGACAGCGAGATTTGGGGACAGGAGTTGGCGCGAGCGGTTGGTATCAGGCAGTTGGCATGAGCGGTTGGCCAGAGCAGTTGGCATCGGGCAGTTGGCGCGAGCGGTTGGCCAGAGCGGTTGGTATCAGGCAGTTGGCATGAGCGGTTGGCCAGAGCAGTTGGCATCGGGCAGTTGGCGCGAGCGGTTGGCCAGAGCGGTTGGTATCAGGCAGTTGGCATGAGCGGTTGGCCAGAGCAGTTGGCATCGAGGAGTTGGTGGACGGCAGTTGGATGAAGAACGAGAGCCAGTGAAGATGAACTGTGATAAGTCTGACAGAGAGAAGCCGAGAGAGACAACCTATGGTCAGCAGGTACGAGTCAGCAGAAATGCATAGAGTCTGAGAGAGAGAGAGGGGCAGAGAGATGCAACTCTTGTGGCAGGCAAAAGATTGTAGTGTACTATGTTGGTCAGTTCTTGTGATTGTAGTGGGATATTTGAAGGAAAGGAAATTCTTGCGGTAAAGGTTTGTGTATATTTCTTTGAAGAAAAGTGTACTTGTCGTTATATGTTTTAAAAGAAAAAGAGATTTCGTTAACTGTGATGTTAACGGGTGGAAAAGAAAAAGAACGAACTTTGTTGTGACATGTTGTCCAAAGAAAAGAAAAACAAAGAAGTAGAAGGACTTTTAATTGACTTGATATACGAACTCTTGATTGTAAACTTTGATTATGCAATGTTCTGAAACCTTTGTTAAATGTTATTTGAATTGTTATGCAATGTTTTATTTTGATGATGATGATGATGTATTGTTTTGATGTAAAAAGAAAAAGTTAGTTTCACTACACAACGTATGGTCTCCGTGTTATTTCTTCCTCCTTTTGCCTGTTGTCATCGTTACGTGCTCCGGCTGGGCTTAGTCGTGGCGAACGACCCGACTCACCGAGCGTCGATGTTCGCGCGCGCGCGAGTTTATCTTCGTCGAGGTGTTTCGCGTGCGGGCGTTCGTAACAATATATATAATATAAGTAATATATAAATATATGCATATATCCATACATATATGTACATACCTACATCTATATGTATACATACATGTATACATGGGTACAGGACATCAAGAAAAACGTTAAAGACAATATATATATATATATGTATATATATATATATATATACATATATATATAGGAGTGCTTGTCCCCCAACCATCGCTTGACAACCGATGTTGGTGTGTTTACGTCCCCGTAACTTAGCGATTCGGCCAAAGATAATGATAGAATAAGTACTAGGCTTACAAAGAATAAGTCGATTTGTTCGACTAAAGGTGGTACTCCAGCATGGCCGCAGTCAAATGATTAACACATAAAAGAATATATATATACATACATTCATGTATAATAAATGTACAATATTTATATATATATATATATATATATATATATATATATATATATATATATATATATATATATGTATATATATATGCATAGATGGTGAAAAAAAAGTTACATAGTCTGATTGTATATTGCGATCGCTGTGCATAACCTGAACTTCAGCTGATGCCCCGACTGAACTTTTATACTTTGCGAGTTTTGGATCATCCTACACCAATATATATATTACAAACGCACACTACCCCCCCACACATGCATATATTTCTTAGATGTGTACATAAACAAATATATTATACATATAAGTATACACACCTATATGGCACACACATACACACACATACATACATATACACACATGCATACTTATATACACTCATGCATATATGTATATGCATAAATGGCAGCAACCTGAATGTATTATTGTTTAGTGCCAGACGTCTGTACAATCTTTTATAACTGTTCACTTCTTAACTGATGAAATAAAATAATTCTTTTATGTTCTTATATAAATTCAGGCTAAGTTTTTTTTGTGTGGTAGTGAAAATCGACATTGGATTTATTGAAGTTTAATAAAGAGGTGTTTCTGGAGGTGAAATCCAGGTGCCATTGCAACTAGAATTAAATCGGGTATACAGTTTCGTTGAGAGTGACCCAATCTTTAGTTTCGATTAACTATACATATGCATAAAATAAAAGTATTTAGAATAATATGTGCCCTTTGGAATCCCTCTAAATACATACAGTTTGAAATTTAGAGAATAATATTGGGTTAACGTATGTCGGTATGTTATTTAATATATAAATAAATTTGTAATCTTTCTAACGCTACAATTTAAGTAATGGGAAAGTCTGCGTTCTCTTAATACAAAAGAGCGTTACAAGAGACTATAAAACGATATCGATAAACGTCGCTCTTTCAAAGCCTAGCCAGGCTCATGGGCCCGGTTTCCCGGTTTCTATGGCGTATGTGTTCCCCCCAGCTGGACAGGACGCCAGTCCATCGCAGCGTTACTCAAGAAACAGAAAGAAAGAGTGGGAGAAAGTTGGGGCGGAAGAGTATAGCAGGGGTCGCCACCACACCCTGCCGGATCCTCGTGGAGCTTAGGTGTTTTCGCTCAATAAACACTCACAACGTCCGGTCTGGGAATCGAAACCGCGATATTCTGATCGCGAGACCGCTGCCCTAACCACTGGGCCATTGCGCCTCCACACAAGAGACTATAGCAGTTGAGATTTAGGTGCTATTGACTGAGGGAAAATTTTTGAAATGATATACACGTTATAGATCTCAGCTATTTTCCCAAATTCGAGTCCATTGTAATCCTTGTAAATAATCATTTTTAGATTATATAAGGCAGCATAAGCATTTTGAGGGGAAATCCACATTGCTCTCCTTCCAGAATTTAATAGAAGGTACATTATATTAACAATGTAAAGGGTTCGTAATGTACTCTTCATATGAATCAGTGTTATTCAATTTTTCAAATCATGAGCATTATCCCAATCACGCACGCGCGCACACACACACACACACGCACGCACATACACACAGAACACGCGCGTGCAAACACACACACACGCACGCACGCACTCTGCCTGCCTGTCTGTCTTTCTCTCTTTCTCCCTGAATGTGTGAGTATGAAAAGCAAGATCGAAATATTAAAGAGATTTTGTCATCTCAAAAACGTACCACAGACGTCACCAAACTCTTTCCCTCTCTACGTCTCTTTCTTCGCGTGCATTTTTTATTTTCTGTGTATCGCTTTGCTGCTATTCGCCAGTGAGCTAGAAAATGGAGAAAGATTGACACTAGTAGTTCATTTAAACTTTCTGTCTCCTCCATATCTTGTATTTTTGACAGAAAGTAGAACAATATTTATGGGCGATTTGGGTGCTTCTCAATATAAATAAAATAGACATATTTCCCGTACCATTTCATATATAATATTATTTATGGATTTGTGGAAGCCACATCAGTCGTTAGCGATGGAAGAGAGTTCCGCAACTTATGACTGAACAACCAGAAAGTAAACTTCTGACGACACAGCCTCACCCGCGCATGTATGTATACATACATACACGCACATATAGATACAGATATATACATGTGAGTGTATGTATATATGTGTCTGGATGGATGAGTGCCTGATTGGTTGGATGATGGGATGTATTTATATGTGTGTGCATAAGTATTCGTAGACATGCGTAGATGAAGACTTTTACAACGACTCCGATAGTTTTCTCAAACGCATTACAGTTAAAATTGAATCAAAACATCTTTAACCGGTTTTCGAACCCAAGTTGCTGACGCAACTCGCCATGTATCTAATTCTCGTCTAACAAAAAAAAAAAAAAAAAAAAAAAAAGCATAATATGAGTGTGTTTACCATTTTGAGACAAAGGAACAATACCGACATATTACACACACTCGCATAGATTATTTCACTACTTCAGATTTGCAACCTTTAGTTACACATGATTCAATCTGTCTGAATATTTTCCTGTCCATTTTAAATTACGACTGATACATAAGTAGTAAGAAAGGTGAACAACACGAACGAAAAGAAAGAATGGAAACTAAACAAAAAAAAAAAAAAAAGAAGAAAGAAAATCAAATTAATAAACTCTCAAGAGAGATAACTTGTCGGTGACCGTGCATACTTTTCATGTTATGTACATGCGCAAAACATGTTTTATGCTACTTAGCGTCTGCGTTACATTTCTCTCTTGTTTTTTTTCTTTTCTCAAATATATGAATTTTCCATATCCCTGCACAATTTACACACAAAATACGTATATGTTTGTAGAGAAACATTCATGTGGACACATTAATATATTCAATCTTTACCACATTACATGTGTAATTCTATTATTATTTCTGAATATGTATTCCGTTAGAATCCGAATACATACTTAACTCACACAACGCATAAAATGGAAACTACTCAAAAGTTCTAATCCGTACAGATATTGTAAAACGAAAATAGTCGAAATTTTGACAGATTCCTACGTTGGTTTTTCGGAATGGAAAAGTCTTTTGCTAAGGTAGTCCAAAAGTAAAGATTACACAAGAACCGTTTGAAATTTTGCCAAGAGATAAAAGCCTGTTGCTGCTGTTAGTGAATTTCTATTTCTACTGGTCTCTCCTTCCTTTTTCTTATGTACACACCCATACACACACACACACACACACACACACGCACACACATACACACACACACACACACACACACACACACACACACAAATATATGCAAGTATGTATGCATGTAAGTATGTATGTATGTATGTATGTATGTATGTATGTATGTATGTATGTATGTATGCGTGTGCGTGTGTATGTATATAGATAGAGAGATAGATATATAATATCTATAGCTTTAGCCTATATCTCATGCTATTGAATGTTTTGTAGCAAATTCTAGTTGTTTGACAGGCTTCAACTACAGTTATATCTATTGTATTTCTGATTCAATTTAACAGAAGCTCCACACCGAAAATCGCGCATAAATCTATCTATCTATCTATCTATCTATATATACATACATAATATACATACATATATATATATATATATATATATATATATATATATATATATATATATATATGAAAAATGGTAGCGTAGAGTTACGATCAAATAAAAGAAAAATTAAGCAGACAAATAGAACGCACAGGAGAAGATAATAACATGGAAGTCATCTTCTCTCACCAGCTGTTGACTGAAGATCAAAGTAATTTCAGCACGTTATCAACAAGATTGCTAACTTCAAAGTATGGTATGGTGTCAACAATAGGACGACAAAAACAATATGAATATATGAAAAATTAGGTACAAATATTTATGTTTCTAGACTTCGGTAATGTGTTTGATTTTCGTTTTGCATTGCCTACAATTGTGTGGAAGGACCTTGGGTGTCTCGATTGCAAAAAGTTAACCTTCTTGATGAGATGTTATATTTTCGTTACTTACTGGAGGTATTCATTTCTTTCTTTATTAATGGATCCATCAGACCTGACATTGTCAACTTGTTCATGATACTTGTAGTTTTAGCCGAATATAATGACTGTATTATTGTGTCATTCATGCTTAGTTTTTTTTTGGGGGGGGGGGGGGGTAGGGTGATGTGAGGTACAAGTTGTCCTCGCCTTCCCACAAAATGTGAACATTTGAACTTAACAAATTTCATCCCAGTGTTTGCCTAATATTGTGTAATGAGATCCAACAACTCCATGCTGTCTACAAATGAAGAAGAGAGCTGTTTCGGGCTTCAGAATATCCATTTCTTTAAATACTATGCTTTTCTTGAGCAAGTGAGTAAATGGACTTAACGAAAGAACAAAGTGCAGAACTGACAATCTACTGCCCCGCAGAATGCCTTTTTCATGTTTTTCTTATTAACTCTGAAAAATAAAATGGTGACCCGGAGTGCTAACGGCTCTGCCAGCTCGCCGCCTTGATTCCTTACAAATGAAAGACAAATTTGGCAACAGTTGAATTCGAACCTAGAAAGTAAAGTGACGTAAGCATTGAAAAGTATTTAATACGCCGCTCTATCGATTCTACCAACACATCGCCTTAGTAGTAGTAGTAGTAGTAGTAGTAGTAGTAGTAGTAGTAGTAGTAGTAGTAGTAGTAGTAGTAGCCATTATGACCGCCCATTGACGTTGTCCAGACTCTGGAAAGTGGGTGCGAGAGGGAAGTATGTTGTCGACTAAATCGATTAAGTATATTGACTGCTATTGATTTTTACTTATTTTATCGATTATGAAACGATGGGAAGCTAAAACTCAGAACGTAAAGGAACGTAAATAAATACCACGTGACATTTTAATCCGTCGCTCTAGCGATTCTGCAAAAACATCGCCTTTATAGTAGTAAAAGTAGTAGTAGTTGTTGTAGTAGTAGTGTAATAGTAGTAGTAGTTGTTGTAACAGCTGTTTAGCAGTAGTTGTTGCATTGGTAGTAATAGCAAAAACGGTAGTAATAACTTATATAGTTGTAGAAATAGTAGTAATAGTTGCCTTAGTAGTAATAGCAGTAGCAGCAGTAGTACTTTTAGTCGTAGTATTGTAGTAGTATTAATAATAGTAGTTGTTATAGTACTAGTTATAGAAGTATCACTACTAGCCGCAGTTCTGGCAGTGTTAGTATTCGTAGCAGGCATAGTAGTAATTGTAGTTGTAGTAGTAGTAGTAGTAGTGACAAAAAAACTGTAAAATCTCCTTCAAATGACACCCTACTGTCTATAAGAGAAAGGACGCATTAGATACTGTAGACATCTACATCAAATTGAAAAAAAAGGTCGGGATGATCACAATGAAATGTCCTTGATACTACGTCAGCTAGATCAAAGGTGACTTAGGGTTAAACAACAACAAGAACAACAACAACAGCAGCAGCAGCTATAAGAAAAGTATATATGAAGTCTGGCATAATTTTTGCAGAAAATGACAGAAGAATTAGCGACAGAGGCAGTATTAATAATCGAAAGATAATATTTGTCTCCAATCCACGTTTAAGCGGATATTACCTCTCAATGACAGAAGCGTTTTGCTATTTGAAATAGCGAAACTGAATGGCCACAATGATATACAGAAGCGAGTTGAAAAGCAATGGAATCACCAGATAACTATTGAATTAAAGACATAATGATAGTTAATCTTTTGCTTGTCCAAAGTATTTTCATAAGTTTGTCCTAAACGGCCATACTTGTTTTCAGAGTTTTAATCAGTCCTCGTTTCATATAATATAAAGCTTTCCTTTCATAAGTCCCAAGTTATGCTGTTGGTTGAAAGAAATTGGGAATGTGTCATATATGATGAAGGATATTAGGGATGGGAAATATGTCCTGTGTATTACATGTGATACACAGGACAAGCCAAGCCTTAAAGATTGTGTCCAACATTTCATTTATAATTGATTTAGCTGAAATGATGCATAGGCGGCGAATTAGTAGAGTTGCTAAGGGTAAGCTGAAATATCTTGCGGTATTTGTTGGATGCTCTTAGCACTTCGAGTTCAAAGTCCGCCGAGGACAACTTTGCCTTTCATCCTTTCTGGTTGATAAAATAAAGAAGTCAGGGGTGGAGGAGTAATGGAATTGTTAGAGTGTCGGTCGAGATGTATTGTGGTGTTTATTCCGGCTCTTTGTGTCTTGGATTCTTGGGCAGTACCCTTAATTGGTTACCGGGTTTAACGCCAACACCTATTCGTGGTGTCTTTAGAGGAGTTCACTCTGTTGCAAGCATTCAGACAAGGTCTTCGGTTTTAGGATAACATCCGCACTTTCCACTAATCTCTGAGGCCCTGAGAATAGTGCGTTGCCTCTTTCTACCTGACTAAGCGGTAAAAAATGACTTCTGGAAAGACTCCCGAGAGGTTACTTATAAGAACAAACAGGCACGTTCCAGAAAATTGCAATTCTAGCTGTATAAATATTTTCAGAGACATCTCTCCACTTAAACATTTTTAAATATATGCAAACAAATTTTTAATAGAGGTGCAAGACCTGAAATTTTAGTGGGGAGGGATAAGTCGATTGCTCAATTGGTACATATCTTATCGACCGCGAAAGGACAAAAAGGAAAGTCAACCGAGAATATAAAGAAGCGAAAGAATTGCCGCTAAGCACTTTGTTCGGTGGAGCAACAATTCTGCCAGCTTGCCGCCTTAATAACAATCAAAATACTAATAATAATTTTTAATATAGGTATAAAATCAGAAGTTTTTAGGGAGTGATATAGTCGATTAAATCAACACTAGTAAAGGTGGCGAACTGGCAGACTTGTGAGGGCGTCGAATTAGATTTAACGCTGTATTACTTCCACCCTCTGAGATCAAATCTCACCGAGGTCAACTCTGCTGTTTATCATTTCAGGATCGATAATAAAAAAAAGTACCATTTCAGGATGGTGGATTGGTGGAACTGTAATAAATTCGGGCTGGGCATTTTATTATCTCAACGTAAGAATAGCAACCAAATGATTGTTTCCAAATTAAGCATTGAGCTTTTAAGGGAAGTTGGTTAGTCGATACCATCGAGCCCAGTACTTGATTGGCATCTCCTTATATTGACGCCGGAGGGATGAAAGGTAAAATTGACATCGCAGAATTTGAACTCAAAACGCGAAGAGCCAGAAGAAATAAAGAATTTTGTCGGCCTCTCTGGCGATTCTGGTAATCTACCGCTTTTATAGCAAGTAAACAATGAAGACTGGGGTCGAATTTTATATAATTTTTATGCACATTTTAAGAAACACATTTTAAGAAACATATATATTTTGGCAAGGAAACCATCGCCTGGCATTAAAACATCGATTTTACTTTGCTATTTGATATCCGGGCGTTCCTTTAGATATTTGAAAATTTGATAAAATGTTTTAATTCTGATTGTTTAGATAAAAAGAAAATTTGATTATTAAACTTTCGTGTATAATATACTTTTTTCCATTTTAAAAATCTATTGTAATACTATCTTTACACGTATTTACCAGAAGTAAAAAAAAAACTTTCCGAGTAAATATTTTTTTACCTTAAAGGTTTACATGAAACCAAAAGCATTGATTTTATTTGCAGAAAGAAGGAGAAATCAAGGTAAGATACAAAGAAAAAGAAATAACTAACAACAGTTTAAATCTTTCTGCGCTTATTCGATTTCATGTATTGGTTTCATAAAAAAAAAACATATATATATACATTGTTTTCTGTTTCGAATCTTAGCCTTTGTGTTATGTAGTTACACAGCGACATTGAATGTTACTTAGTATAACAAGGTATAAAATATAAAATATAAAAAGTAAATAAAATCAAAACCGAAACAAAATATAAATCTCTACAAAAGAAACGAAATGATAAATCAATGGGCAAATAGAGAATTAGAGACATAGATAAATAAATAGCTGGATTGATGGATGTTTGGACGAATAGTTTAATAAAATGATAGCTAGTGGAAAAGATAGATAAACAGATAGATAGAAAAAAAATCTGATATAGATAGAGATACAAACAGGTAGATATACATAGATAAATATAGATAAGGCGATAGTAAAAATAAAAAGGAATAGATAAGAATGGAAATTCGGGATGGGAAAAAGCAAAGAAGAAGTAGAAAATGAAACAAAGTAAATGTTTTCCATCTGATACTATGAAGCAAAATAGATTTGTAAATCGGAAATTGTTGTTTTAGTAAATCTTGTTCGCATGAAATTCGAGTATAGAGAACGAAAACAAGCAAGCCATGTTGAGTAACATCTTAGAAATAATAATAATAATAATAATAATAATAATAATAATAATAATAAGGTGAAGAAGGGGGAGGAAGAGGAGAAAGAGAAAAAAATGAATATGTCGATAGTTTCATCACGTACGTTTGGCTTTTGGAGGGGGAAGAAACAACAATGTTTGGGCATTATGGGTGGGGGATTTCGAATGAGATTCAGACGAGAAACTAACCAAACTACAAATAACGAATTTGTTTTGCAAACATCATTTAGATAACAAATAATAAATATTTACTTGTCGTATACATTCGTGCGATATAGTAAAAATCTTGACCTTTCGCTAAACTGGTCAGAGTAATGTAGACAGCCAGTGTTCAACTGTCTTAACTATTCTCATCTTTTCAATCATAAAGTAGTTTTACAATCGCACACACACACACACACACACACACGTAAGTAATATACATATATATTTCAGTATCGATCAGACAATCGGACGCTATTACACACTGCTGGTCACAGTGCGCTTCATATTGATTTAGTTTTTGAACGTTGCCAGTTCGCTCGCCAGGCGAATAGGCCAACATCACCCCCCCCCCCCGAACGGAATGTCAGTCCATCGCAGGGTTATCCGTTTCCAACTGAGGGAACCTTAACAGCATGATTCCTAGCCTGGGAATTGAAACCACGATCTCGCGATACTTTACCACTAGCGCAACACCTTTACCACTAGGCCATACACCTTCACACACAAACTTACGCGCGCGCACACACACTCACGCGCACAGGCACACACATAAACACACACAAACACACACACGTACACACAAACTCACACACGCACATACAAATTCACATACACACATACACACACACTCACAAACTCACGCGCGCGCACACACAGACACAGACAGACAGACAAACAGACAGACAGACAGACAAACAGACAGACAGACACACACACACACACACACACACACACACACACACACACACACGCACACAATACATCCTCTGCTGTTTATCGAGAAAACGGCAGACAAAATATTTCAATCATTACATCCGGCTGTCTTTAAAAAGAGGAAGGAAACCATTGGACAATATATTCCTGGGTATAAAATAAAAGACGTAATAGTCATGATCACCTGATATTTTAAAATTTGATGGTATGTCTTTCGTGGTATTAGTTTTTTTAATGAATTATCAAGTAGCCCTATGGTGATCTTTGACCATAAGCCTAATCCATCTGGGCTAAAAAAAAAAAAAAAAGCTCTTAAGGCTAGGTTTCTCTTTTAGAGTTAGAAAATATTTCAACTCCGAAGTTTCTGACGCTGAGCAGAGCGTTAATGAAACTCACAATGGAATAGTGTTCGAAGATAGAAGATTTTATTCTAAAGAAATTTACTTGACAGAAACAATTTTTATGTTAAATTCTCATTACCAATTTACGTTAGAAGTAAACAGCTGTCTACCCAGAGGTACAATAAATGTCTGTCAACATAGAACCACATAGCGATAAACAACTCGCTGGTCAAATTTACAAATACATACATACCCAACCCCGCATATATATATTTGTAAATTTGAGCAGTATAGTTACTGCTTTCATCTCTTATAGAGATTTTCTAACTAGCTAATTTGCTTATATATAATATATATATATATATATATATATATATATATATATATATATATATATATATATATATATATATACATATACATACATACATTGTTGTTGTTGGCACTCCGTCGCTTACGACGTCGAGGGTTCCAGTTGATCCGATCAACGGAACAGCCTGCTCGTGAAATTAACGTGCAAGTGGCTGAGCACTCCACAGACACGTGTACCCTTAACGTTGTTCTCGGGGATATTCAGCGTAACACAGTGTGTCAAGGCTGACCCTTTGAATTACAGGCACAACAGAAACAGGAAGTAAGAGTGAGAGAAAGTTGTGGTGAAAGAGTACAGCAGGGTTCGCCACCATCCCCTGCCGGAGCCTCGTGGAGCTTTAGTTGTGTTCGCTCAATAAACACTCACAACGCCCGGTCTGGGATCCTTTGACCGCGAGTCTGCTGCCCTAACCACTGGGCCATTGTGCCTCCACACATACATACATACACACACACACACACACACACACACACACACACACACACACACACAGACACACACACACACACAGACACACACACACATATATATATATAAAGGTTATGGTGGGTAATGGAGTCAACCAGACCCGAATGTTACAGGTAATACCGAGTAAGTGCTGTATACTGACTAGTTTTGCCCCAGATGTGGATGAAACATGAGTGGGTAATTTAACTTGGGTCGTGTATTAGCGTGTGTATATACAAAAAGAATGAGATAAAGAGACCAATGGTACAAACAAATTTATATTTTATGTAGAATGTCTTACAACTGTTTCAGGGAAAACTCAATGTATCCCTTCATCGGAGACAGTAATAGTAGAAGTTAAGGATAATTAAATCTGTATGAGGAGATTTGCAGTAAGAAATGAGAGCGATGCGGAGAAGAAAAGACATAGAAGAAAAAGGACTTGGAGTATAGTTCCATTCCAAAGGTAAATATCCATGTATAGAATCCGTGTGAGTATTTTCCAGTGATAATTATAGTTATATTGGTAGATATATATCATTTCGTATCCAGTTTACTCTGTGTGTTGTTTACTTAAAAGATAGCCCAAAGTGAGTGGAAGATATGTGTGGGATTGTGGGATCAAGCCATAAGACAGGAAGGAGGGAGGAGGAAATAGTTAAGGGAGAAATGAAGGTAGTGGTGCAAGCAGTAGGCTATAAATAGATGAATAGAGGAAGATGTGTAAGAGATTGTGAGGTCAGATATACGGACAAGAGAGAACGAAGAAAAGAAGATAGGGGTGGAAGTATAGGGTTGTAAAGAAATGGATAGGTGGAGAAAGGGAGTGTGAAGAGATAAAGTGAAGTAGGAAAGGGAGGCAATTACAGTAGTGTTCAGTGTCAGGATAGAAAGGAACCGGTTGGGGGTGATGGTGTTGGTGGGGTTCGAAAAATAGTAATAAAAAGAAAAATGTATAATAAGAAAGAAAGATAGTAGTGTTAATAATCTATAAATAGAGCTGAATTTATTTGAAGGATGATAGTGGGGGAACATAGGAGCTGACTAATAAAGGAACATATATATTTATACATATAAGTACAAGCGTGAATCAAGTTGGTTGGGGTTACCTATGGGGATTGTGGGAGTACGTTGTGTAGTCATTTATGCATTTGTGTTTGTGATAGAATTTGAATGTATGGAAGAAGCGGTGATTGCAGGTGCTAAGTGCTTCGTTATACCTATTAAGTAGTGTAAGAGAATTGTATTTTAAAATATGGAACGCCTCCTTCAAGCAAGGTTTGCAATTAGAGCGCTGGCCTGGGTATGGAATTCTTGAATCCAAAATGGACCATGTTAAAGTATACTGGGTATTTCTGTTTTTGAGGTGGTGAATTTGGTTGGCTAGTGTTGTAGATTTGCTGTGCTTGTCATATCTAAAAGAGTGAAGGTGAGCTGCATAACGTTGCTTGAAATATTTAGTTGAACCTATGTATGTAGCTGTAGAGTTATGTAGCAGATTGACGTCAGTGCATTTGTATATTATGTTGTATCTTACGCAATATGTTTGTAGCGGGCAGATTGTCCCGGAGCGACAGTTACAAGTAGATGAAGCTTGGGGGTTATGTTTCGTGGTGGATGAGGTTATATGTCGGAGGATAGGTTATATGAGGATGTAGAGGAATCTAAATTAATGTAATCGTTACTGTTATAGTTATTATTACCGCTGTTATGGATGGTGTTATGGATGTATTTTATTTGTTGGGAGAAACCACTAGCGGCGAGAGCTTGATTGTAGTATGGAGTGTGATTGTTGAAGATTTCCTCGGAAGATGATAGATCAGATATGCTGGTTGAAATACCCTTGACTATGTTATTGAAAGGAGCTGAATGAGGACACAGGTGACACCGATAATGGATGGTTAGTTGTTCCGTCGGGCTGACTGCTTGACCTCCTTCTTACTTGTCGAACCGCTTCCCGTGTTCTTCGTCCGATGCAAGGTCTTTTTTTTTTTTAGGTATTTACCTAGAAATGGAGTGTAAGAGAGGCAGAAATAACGGAAAGTCTTATTAAAGCGGAGTTAATGAGCAATTGCGCACAATGGATAGCGACCATTTAAACTGTAAAGGGTATATCTTTGCAAAAGGAAAGTAAACGAAAACCGAATAGTGGCTACGACCAACCTACCCTGGGGGAAGTAAGTGGAAGACAGAGTAATCAAATGGTTGGATGTGCTTCTGAAATGTGGGATTCACAGCACTGTGCTAACCAGAATTTCTAAGAAAGTTTTCAAGAAGGCTGCTTGCTTGTAGGAACGAATGGATGGGCCGTTGCGACAGGGAAATCGATCCCGTCAGTCAAATAACTCGGAAGGACACATGAACACGTGCATAAGGAGATGGCTAATTGCCCGAGGTCATGAGAAGGTGGGGTTACGGAATGGAAATCATATTACGGTCGAACTGCAATAAGTGGCTGACCCATCAACGGTAACCCGTTAACGCCGATTTGCCTTTTTCCCCGATGTGAAATGCATAATTCTGTAGTATAATGTAGCCCAGGGTCTCCCCAAGGAAAAGATGACAACGAAAGGTAAGACATCCATCAGAAGCAGGAAAGCGGCCTGCCCCTGCTATAGGACGTTTGAGTGTAACATGGGCGCCGTAGCAGTCGTAAGTAATGTTTTAGTAGTGGTCTTAAAACCGAGTTTAACATAAAATTGATTATCGGGAGAAGCTACCGGAAATCTCATGAAACGTCAACATATAAATACTGCACTTTTTTGCTGATTCCATACACAGTGTATCGAGCTAAGTGCAATGTAAATCGGTACATGGGCTGACTGCATTAACTGAGTCCAAATATTGCCCTGACTTCGGTCCACTTTGAATGCAGTAAGCAAAAACGCAGTATTTTCATTGTCGAAGTTTCAATGTATTTACGGTACTGCAGTCAGTAAGTGGGTTTCAAAACCATGAAGTGTTTTTCAACGCGGAAACGCAGTGATCCACGTCTAGGAATGAACAGTGTCTAAGAATGGATTTGGGTGCACAATTTAAAACATTGGACTTGGCAAGAACTAAAAAGTTAGTGCTCTAAATGGCGTAGTTTTGCATTAGTATGTTTGAAAAAAAGTTTAGCAACGGAAGTTTGTAACGAAGTAGTGCACTGAGCTCCGGCAAAGATGATTTTTGCTTAATTAAATGCGTCAAAAGAGTGTCAATAGGGTGAGTAGGGGTGCAAAAAAATGATGATGCACGCCTTGTTGTCTCTACCCCCTAAGTAACACCATACGCAGCAACTAAGGCGTGGGTATGGTTAACGGAGAAGCTATTGCAAGCAGTAATAGGGCTTCAAAAGCTTTGATGTGATTTTTTACAACGAACCACCGTTATGGCCCTCGACTAAGAACGCCTATTGCTCAATGTTACGCATTCCGTTGCACTACTTGCAAAAAGTATGGAACATGGGTTCTTTTGCTGTCTTTCTTCAAAGTAAAAAGTGTAACGATGTAATGACTAAACGTTCGGCAATTGGTTTTTTTAAGGTAGCATTACATTGAACCCTGGCAAAGAAAGGGTAAGTGCTTCATTTATTGGGCTAAAAAATGTGTCAAAAGAGTAGCTAGAAGTGCAAAACGTGTTGGTGCATGAGCCTTTTTACTCTCCCCCCACAAAATAACACATTAACGTGTAAAACGGAGCAATGAAAGCGTGAACAAAAGTTCAGCAACACATGTGTGCATAAGGTCACTTTATGTGTATGCCTCCGATCATGCGTGCAGGTCACGGGGCTCATTTCTTCGCCATGACCTAGCTCTGACCTTATGGAGTATGTGTATAAAATTTCAGGTCAATCGGACATTGAATGTGGATTTCTATAAAAAAACATGTCTACATACACACAGACACACTGAAACATTGACACACAGACACACTGACACACAGGCACACAGACACACACACACATACACACAGACACACACACACACACACTCAATTATATATATTTGTAAACAGCTGTTATCTCAAATTTACAGATAAAACAATTTTCAGCACAAATTGGGTTTTGATAAACAACTAACACAAATCTAGGAAAAAACAGCTTTTGGTTGAAATTTGAAAATAGATAAACAGCAATTAGTGATACAAAATAACACGTAAAGAAAAATTTATAATTTATAATTAGCTATCAGCATGGATATCCACACAAATATACAGCTATCAAATTTTCATACACGTTAAGCACTTCTCAGCACAAATTTACAGTCAGGTAAACAACTCTGAACACAAATTTATATGCGATAAACAGCTCTCAGCCTAAACTTACATATAAATATCTCTTAGAGTAAATCTACATAGAGATCAACAAATCTTAGTATAAATGTACACACAGCTCTCGGCACATACATTCGGTAAACGCAGCTGAAAACAAATTTACTTATTCATAAACAATTTTCAACATAAGTTTACATACGATAAACAAAAATGAATAAAATATTATATACAGATAAATGGGTATTAGCATCAATTTGCATACAGCTATATTCCTATCAGCTTAAATTTACATTCAAGAAACGATTAATAGCATAAATTTGCATAGAAGTATAGCAATCAAGTACATATTTATGTACACAAATCTTCATATAGATAAACAGATATCAGTATAAATTTACATAACAATACAAATTTACATATGCTAAACAACTCTCGACATAAATTTACGTACACAAATAGTTATCTTCATGCATTTCATAAAAAAAAAAAAGAATTAAACATTTCAGAGCCCAAATTTACATTTACTTGAACAATTATCATAACGAATTTACGTATAAATAAACAACTATTAATACGAATTTACATACAGATGTCAACACTTAGTTACATGCAGTTAAATAATTGTCAGGACAAAATTTTATACAGGTAAACAGGTATTAGCATAAATTTACATACAGATATATATCTATCACTGTAATTTGCATAAAGGTGAACGATTATCAACACTAATTTACGATAAATCGCTATTAGCATAAATTTACATACTGTTAAACAGCTACGAATACAAATATACATACAGGAAAACAACTAACATACAAATTTAAAGATAAACAGTATCAACATATAGATAAACAGCTATCAAAATAAATTTACATAGAACTTGAGGTTAGGGTGTTCGCTTCACGATCATAATGTTGTGGGTTCAATTCTTGGATCAGGTGTTGCGTTGTGTCCTTGAACAAGACATTTTATTTCATGTTAGTCAAGTCTACTTAGCTGAAAAGTAGAGCCAGCTGAGTTCTGGTGCAGCTCTCTTTTCCTTCAGCTTTGATACCTTGGATGTACCTCTGGGTCAATCGTTTGGCGGATCAAGAGTAAGTTTATGGTTGGTCGCGACCACATAAACTCCTAAAACAATTAGCGAAAGCATGGTACTTGTTAGCAAGCCAGACTCGTTCGCGAGTGACGGCGATCTCTTTATGTAACCAGATCCACAAAATTGCATACGGATAAACAACTTTTCACCCAAATCCAAAAGATTACAAAATTACGTCTTTTTAACTTTAAATGTATCTTTTGTTCCGATATGAAATTATATTAGACTTTAGTTGTCAGCGTTGGAGGTCGCTGTAATCGATTAGCATGAAGGATCATCCCTATGAACAGAGTCTTTCCACATGTGACCATCCCGCTCTTTTTTTAAACATACGTTATCAAGCGTATCTTCCATTTTAAATATATGGTAGAGTGTGATTGAAGGGAGGTTTGACTACTCTTTCTAGCAAGTCAGGAAACCACCTGGAAACTCCCTCTTTGAATCACTCCTTAATGTCTTATACAAAGTTCGAGATGAATAAAAGATATTTTCAATTATTCTATCAATGCAATAATAACCTTAAATAGGTTATCAACGATAACTCACCCAACCTCCCGCAGAGAGAGAGGGAGAAGGAGAGGGAGAGAGTGAAAGTACGATCTTGATTGCATGGAAGTGAATGAGTCGTCTTAAGGTGGCGAGCTGGCAGAGTCGTTTATCACACCGGGTGAGATGCTTTGTGGCATTTCGTCTGTTTTTACGTTCTGAGTTCAAATTCCGCTGAGGTTGACTTTGCTTTTTATCCTTCTGGGGTCAATAAAATGAGAATCTGTTGAGCACTGAGGCAACGTAATCGACTTACCCCCTCCCTCGAATTTGCCGACCTTGTGCCAAAATTTGAAACCGATATTTCAGTTGTCATAAGCAGCATTTCGTCCGTCTTTACGTTCAGAGTTCAAATTCCATTGAGGTCGGCTTTGCCTTCCATCATTTGGTGGTCGATAAAATAAGTACCAGTTGAATACTGGAGTCGATGTAGTCGGCTTATCCAATCCTCTGAAATTGCTGGCCTTGTGCAAAATTTGAAATCATTATTTCAGTTGTCAAACCTGCATTTTTTCTAAATAAACAAAATGAAAATAAACCTCTATATTTGAGCGATGTCTGGAGCCGTTAATTGGTTTCATGGTTATTCACTAATTTTTACTTTCACCTAGAGACTATTTAATGAATTCCGTCCTGGAAATATATATATATTTTTTGTTGAAACTGAAAATATATTTTATTTTAGCAATGCATATTTATTTTATCATTGCTTTCAGACTCCTTAAAATTCATTTACTTTTACTGCTTTGACTAGATTTCTTGTTTAGTAGTTTGTTTCGAAAATATAAATTTTGTTTTGTTAGTCAGCCGGCACATAATTACATTAATGCATTCCATAATCCCCTGATTAATTGCTATCATTTATATTCTAAAAATAATCTGTTTAACCGTTTAGTCATGTATAAAATTACATATTTGTCATCCTGTAAAAATTATTTTAGCATAAAAAAATATGCGAATGAGCATGGTGTCTCGACAACTGAAATATCCGGGTTTCGACCTTATAGGGTATCATTAACTTCAGTCTAGCAAAGGTTATATTCTCTCAGCTAGAATCGCGTGCAGTTGCTAAATAATCGGTATTCAACATTCCAGCGTATAGAAATAATAGCGCATCATAAAGCAAGTGATATATATATATATATATATATATATATATATATATATATATAAATTGTAAATCCAAAAGAAAAAAAAAGAAAAAAATAACAACAAAACTACAAAGGATTCCGCGGTACACGTGTTTCAAGCTCTACATGTGTATAATATAATATAACATAATATAATATAACATAATATAATATGTGTATAATCTACAATGTAAAGCTATCTTCAGCCGCAAAATTATCTCTCTCCCAGGAAATTATACCATCTCGACGTTGAAGTAAGAAGAAATGTGTGATGTAAGAGGTGAAGATCCTTTCGGTATTTTGTATAGTACTATATCTGTTATAATTCTCCACCCGGACATAATCTCTCCGGTGCTTCGAAAACCTTCCATACCTTGCGACGATTCATATATATATATATATATATATATATATATATATATATATATATATATATATATATATATATATATATATTGCTTTATGATGCGGTGTTTATTGTTAAACCTATCTATCTATATATATACATACATACATATATTACACTTGGTTTATGATACGATCTTTATTGTCAAACCTATGTGTGTGTATACACACACATATGTATGTATGTATGTATGTATGTATGTATGTATGCACATATATGTATATGTATATGTATATGTATGTACAGAAATTTCAAAGGAATAGACCCTATCAGTTTTGTTAGAAGATTTATTTCTAGAAACAAAACGTCATATCATGGATTTGAATACTTAATCTAATATTTAGTAGACATGCTTTGTGTAGCTTTTAATGATTTAATCCGTCTCAGCATCGTACTAACGAGTAGTTGCCGCACAGATAAAACGTTATAATGAATTGTGTCTATTTACTTTATAAATATGTATGTATGTATGTATGTATGTATGTATGTATGTATGTATGTATGTATTTATGTATGTATTTGTGTGTGTGTGTGTGTGTGTGTATGTGTGTACATGCAAGCGACCACATACGTGTAAAACAAGGCGGAAAAATAGTACTCGAATATCAAATGTAAAGTAATATGCTTTTATTAAAGCTGTAAAATTATCACAAAACTGTTCCCGTTCGTCGGACAGTTAATTATATATATATATATATATATATATCAATGAGGATCTCAGCAACGAGGATCTCAGCAACGAGAATCTCAGCAACACAGTATCAAGATATGGTGTGTATAACTTACGTAGTAGACATATAAACAGGACAAATTTAAATATTACAAATGATGAACAGGCTTAATTGATTTTCGTTTATTGTTTCGAAGTTTGTTCTGACAATACAAGTTGTATATATATATATATATATATATATATATATATATATATATATATATATATATATATATATATATATATATATATATAATTAAGTGTATTTCTTCTATCTTAATGAATAAAAATTCTTCTGATAGAATAAATGGGTTAATAGAAACCAATGTAGCAAAGAACACAAAATAACTGTGGTTTAGTTCCTGTTTTTAAGGCAGGAACTCCTTGAAATTTTGGGTATTTGAGTATATTTAAGAATTTAAGGATTGGAGAAAACGCAAGTTATAATTGCATACTTTATTCCTACATATGTTTCAAAGGATTACAACCTGTGTGATCCATAGGGATCTTTGATATTAAAGTTGTAACCTTCTCATCAGGGATAGCATGGGAATCATCTTAAACGTAAGACATTATGACCGATTATGAAAACAATATATGGATAAGGTTATGACTTGATATATATATATATGTTGGAAGGTTTGGAGGTGATGTACAAGAATTATATATTAGAAAAAATAATAAGGTACTCAGATATCTGGACGGTTGTACATTTACAGATTTTTATTAATATGTCACATGTTTTATAAATATTAGCGCTTGCACCTATTCTTGTAGGTTCTTCAGATATGATTTCACTTCAGAGGATCTGTCTCTTTTATAGTATTATTGGAGTGAAATCATATCTGAAGAACCAACAAGAATAATTTTTCTAATATATATATATATAATCTTTTACTCGTTTAAATGATTGGACTGCGGTCATGCTTGGACACCTCCTTGAAGAATTTTTAGTCGAATGCATCGACTCCAGTACTTATTTCTTAAAGCTTGGTACTTATTCTATCAGTGTCTTTTGCCGAATCACTAAGTTACAGGAACGTAAACACACCAACACCGATTGTCAAGCGACAGTGGGAGACAAACACAGACCCGAACACACACACACACATATCATACGACGTGCTTCTTTCAGTTTCCGTCTACCAAATCCACTCACAAGGCTTTGGTCGGCCCGGGGCCATAGTAGAAGACACTTGCCCAAGTTACCAACGCAGTGGGATGGAACCCGGAACCATGTTGTTGGGAAGCAGTCTTCTTACTACACAGCCATGGCTGCGCCTACAACAAAAGATTTATATATGTATGTGTGTGTGTTTGTGTGCAACCTACGTGGTAGATATACAAAGAGGGAATATTTAACTAATTCTGTTGGTTGAAACAATGAACAAAAACATGATTGATAGACTAAGCTTATTTTCGAACCTCAAAAGATTCGCATCGGAGATCTCTGCATCTATTCGACCTAACCCAACGAAAAGGGCAGTCAATCTGAATATATACTCATCAAATTCACTAGCTACAGAGAAGTGGAGCTACTAATTTGCATACTGTACATGTTTAACACTTATTTAATATTAGCAGCCTGTCAACGAGGATCTCAGCAACACAGTATCAAGGTATGGTATATATAACTTATGTAGTAGACATATAAACAGGACAAATTTAAATATTACTCTGTAGATTGAAATAAAAAAATGATGAATAGGCTTAATTGATTTTCGTTTATCGTTTCGAAGTTTGTTCTGACAATACAAGTTGTTTTTATTTACTTGGTATCACTAATTTAATATATATTTTTCATTATATCTGAACTATTACAATGGGAGTAAATTGAATTGAACTGAATCTTAAACGTTTTACAGTCGGTCAAAGCATGGTTGGAATAGCTTAATCAAGCAACCCTCTCTTTTTTCTCCCACTTTTATTTACATCTTTCTCTTTCTCTATCTCTGTCTGTTCTATTCTGTTCTGTTCTGTATGTCTGTCTGTATGTTTGCCTCTCTCTTCCTCTCTCTCTCTCTCTCTCTCTCTCTCTCTATATATATATATATATATATGTGTGTGTGTGTGTGTGTGTGTGTGTGTGTGTGTGTGTGTGTGTGTGTGTGTGTGTGTGTGTGTGTGAGTGTGTGTGGAGAACTGAGGAATCAGTAAAAAAATAAATACACGGTAATTAAGAGCTCAAATAATAACAGGTCGTTAAACACCAATACATTTTCTACCTTTATTCTACACAAACACACACACACACACACACACACACACACACACACACACACACACACACACACGTACACACGCACACACAAACATATGGTTGTATTTATTGAGCAAGACGTATAATTTTGGTTCTTTCTACTTCAAATTATTGGCCACTTTCAAAGTGTGATTTATATTTAGGGGAAAAATAAATCTAATTAACCGCCAGTCTTGGTCAGGCAGACATAATTTAAAATGAGAATAATGAGATCTTCGATCATTATTCACAGAACAGATATAGTAGATATAACAGGTAATAGAGAAATCATTCTGCTTTCTACTACCTAAACTAATAAAGTTATTGGTGGAACTGAAAACGCTGAAAGATCTGATACAGCGTGTAGAATTGCCAAGTACAGAAGGCTATTTGTGAATCTTGACGTCAGATACTCGGAAAGTGCGTGCAAGCATTAAAGCACTAGTGTCTGTCCATTGAAATGATTAAAAAAGTAGAAACTGGCGGTTTTCCTCTAAGTTCCGAGGGGCTTGAGTTTACGTAAATTATAAATCATTGATGATGTGGCAACTATTCTCCTTTAGTGCATGTGTGTTCGTAGTTCGGGGCCACGATGACCGTCTAGTCATCCGTGAGGGTGACTGATGACTTGCACGGTGACTTTGACTTTGTTTAAAGTGAAGAAGAGTTGCACGCTGCCAACCTCACTCTTTAGTCTATGGCAAACTTCAATCCAGTGCCAAGACCAGGACAAGACGACTAGGGATAGAAACGGATGCGGTGGATGACCAAGTTGTCTTGCTTGCCTCATCCTGCGCTCTGCTCTCCACAATGCGTTGCTGCAGCCGCCATCCCCTCCGCTGAAATCTTCTTCAGCAGAGTCCGACAGATCCAGTTTTCACATACATAGGTAGGCAAGTCCTAATATGCTAATTAACCGATAGTTGGGTCTCTGACAGGTGCTACTACTCCATTGCAGGGTAGACCTGAAAACAATTGTGGCTAAGAGGTGGTTCCTCACCCCTCAAAGCCTTGGAATTCCCAAACCTGGGCCACACCAGGTTATACCAAGGACTGCACCTTTGCTGTGGGCTATTGATGGCAATATTTTTTGCTAGGCTCAGTCCTACCAAATTATACGACCCAAAGAGTTTTCTTTTTGACAGTTTAGGTGGGTGAATGCACTATTTTTTTCCTTTCTTTTACCTGCTTCAGTCATTAGACTGCAGTCACGCTGGGGTACAACCTTGACGAATTTTTAGTCGAATGAATTGAAACCACTACTTATTT
>NC_142933.1:66582386-66592386 GCF_046866305.1 Octopus bimaculoides
CCTGAATATTGTATATATCTAACCGCTGCTACAGGTATTAGGACATGCTACTGATTTGAAGAATAATTTACCTAGAGTAATTTTGTTAATTTGTACTGGCGTGGCTGTGTAGTTGACAGTTTGCTTCCAAACCACATGGTTCCGGATTCATTATCGTTGTCATCGTCATCATCATCATCATCTTCTTTTTTAGCTTTTACTTTTACATGATTGCATTGTTCAGATGAGAGTAACTTGCAGCAGAATTTTCTAAAGCTGAGTGCCTTTTCTGACGCCAAACCTAATTCTACCTTTCTAGGAGCGAGGCAATAATTTTTCAGTCTGTGGAATAACAAACAACCCAGGCATGTTCCCACGGTTGACTGCAGTCCATCGACACCGCTTGGTTAGGTAATTGATTAGAAGCAACAGACATACGGGAAGACGGGGTGGAACATACTCACGTACACAGTCGTACATGCATATATACTCCCTATCTCTGTGTCTGTCTGTCTGTCTGTCTGTCTGTCTGTCTGTCTCTCTCACGCACACACATGTTCACGACGTGCTTCTGTCAGTTTCCGTTTATCAAATCCACTCACAAAGCCTTTGTTGGTCTGAGGCTATAATAGAAGAGCCTCTTGCCCAATCTGTCACGCATGAGACAATTCCCGAAAGAACGTGGTTATGAAGCGAACCTACTGAAGATTGTCAGCACTTTTTTAAAGCAATTCATCCTAAAGATTGTGAATTTACGTGATTATTTTTTAGGTGTCGATAAAAACAAAGCTGGGGTAAGATGAAAATTACTGTTAGTGTATGCATATTATGCCAAAAATATATTAAACAGTTAGAGCATTTTCCATAAGAGTATCTTTGAAAAATTTTGCATATATCCTGGAGAGTCGATGTTGAGTGATGTTGAAGTCTTTGAGTTAGAAAATGCTGCAAGCGTAAACGCTCTTTTGTGATATTAAACTGAGGCTATGTAGCTCGTATGGTAGATGAAGAATGCTGAAGCATCTACTCTATGGAGAATACCTCCTTGCAAACTGCAATTAGGATACAAGTACTGCCTTAAATCTGATCTGAAAAATACAATTATTCATGTGGAAATATGAGAAATAGTTGTAATAGGTAGCGCATTAAGAACAGATGCAAGGGAAGGAAGCCTGCATAGATATCAATACTTCAATGTTCAAATGGCAACCGTTTTTGTCTATATGTCTATGCAAGATATATAAGCCAAAACTAACCAATACTAAATCTTCACCACTTGAACGTAACATATACTTGTAAACCATGGAATAAGTGTTTTCTTTCTATTGGAGGTTTGAAAAGATACTTGTATGTACACAATGCCAAATGTAATGATTCTGCATTGCATTTAACTAAGAGGAGACATTTATGCAATACTGGAGGTAAAAACTACAAGGAAAAATTGAAAATTATATCTCAGGGTACTTTATTCCTAAAAAAAATACGGCAAGGTCACAGCTGGGATGCCTTTGATCGTAGGCCTAATTCAAAAGGATGATAATAAGCACCACGCACAAAGTACATATACAATACCAGAGTATAAATATACAAATCATCAAGATAAGCTATACTCGACTCCTTGAACTACTAGAAATAGTAACAAAATCGCCCGTCAAATAACATCATAGAATATTAAAATAAGAGAGGTCACATTGGATACTGTGGTTCCAGACATACCGTTTCAAAGTATCATGGAATACTGAAGGTGGAAATTCCTTCATCATACATACATCTGCGCTACTAACTGAACCAGGTTTAAAAGACAAAAATAATTTTAAAATACATATATATGTATAAACTCCAATTTTGTTATCCAGAACTTGGTCTACAGCGTCATGAGTGGCTATAAGAGAAATAGATAAGCTGATATGGAGATAGTGATGCCTATAAACACGATTAGGCTTCACACACACACACACACACACACACACACACACACACACACACACACACACACACACACACACACACACACACACACACACACACATACTTATCTAGATACGCACATATATATAAATATGGTTTCAAATTTTGGCACAAGACTAGCAGTTTCGGAGATTACATCGACTCAAGAAAGAGAAAGTGGAAGAATATGCTGCAAGCAAAGTTAAGTAATAAGTAAGGGCTTAACTATAATTAAGAGAAATCATGTAAACTTTATGTAGTGGGCAAATGTGGAATAGAATTTGTACTTAGATGAGAAGATTACGTCAGACGATCTATTGAGTAATGAGGAGATATGATGGTGAAGGATAGCGATACATCTTACAAACACAGAAACCCCGCAAGCTATGGACGAGGATAAGGTATAGGGAATATTTGGGGATTTGAAGTGATGTATGTATATAGCTAAGGAGGTAGGGAACCTAGAAGCTTCATTAGAGAACGAATTCATATGAGCCGGTAGTGGTATTCGATATCAACATTGCTGCCAATGTAGACCCTAGCATAGTGGGAACGTCTATATATTGCTTCCCAACCACATGGTTCCGGGTTCAGTTCCACTGCGTGGTACCTTGAGCAAGTGTCTTCTATTGTAGACTCGGGCCAACCAAAACATTGTGAGTGAATTTGGTACACGGAAACTGAAAATAAAAATCGGTGTATATATATATATATATATATATATATATATACAAACACAGACACACAAATACTTACATACATACGTATATATATATATATATATATATATATATATATATGTATGTATAAATAAATATATATATATATATATATATATATATATATGTATTTGTGTGCCTGTGCTTGTTCCCCACCATCCCTTGACAACCGATGTTGGTGTGTTTACGTCTTCGTAATCTAGAGTTTGTCAAAAGACCCCGATAGAATAAGTACTAGGCTTACGAAAAATAAGTCCTGGGGTCAATTTGTTCGGTTAAAAACGGTGTTCCAGCACGGCCACAGTCAAATGCCTGAAACATGTAAAAGAATATGTGTGTGTGTGTGTGTATGAGTATACATACACACACATATACACATATACATATCTACACATAACCATACACATAATATACATACACATATATACATACAAATATACACATACACCTATATAAACATGTGCGTGATAAAGGCTGGTTCACTGAAACTTTGAAGTCACTGTCAAAAATATTTCCTTTTTAAAAATGAATATACGTACATGTTATCCTCTTGAAAAGTATTAAGCGATCTTTCAATTTAACGTTAAGCAGCTTTAATATATAACTTTAGATAAGAACAAAAATTCATATCTATCTATCTATCTATCTATCTATCTATCTATCTATCTATCTATCTATCTATCTATCTATTTATCTATCCATCTGCCTGTCTGTCTGTCTGTCTGTCTGTCTGTCTGTCTGTCTGTCTATGACATACCATATAATAATATATTATATAATAATATAAGATGACAAGCTCAGCATATTATTTTGTTAAAGATTGTATATAGGAGCAGATCGCTATGCAATCTTTACTAGTTATATTTACATTCCCGTATCGATTATATAATATATGAGTTTCTGTACCTTATGTATACAAACAAACGCTATATATATATATAAGCATATATATATATATATATATATGCATATATATACATACATATATATACATATATATATGAATATATATATTTATTTACATTTGTATTTACATATACACACACACATATATATAAATATATATATATATATATATATATATATATATATATATATATATATATATATATATATATATATATATATATATATATATATATATATATATATATATATATATATGTATATATGTATATATATATATTTATGAATATATATATATATATATATATATATATATATATATATATATATATGTAAATACAAATGTAAATAAATATATATATGCATATATATATGTATATATATGTATATATATATATGTGCATATTATATATATATATATATATATATATATATATATATATATATATATATATATATATACATATATACACTCACACACACACGCTGGCATTTGTGCACACTAGATACACTAGAGTGTAGTGCACATTAACTGAACGTCAATGATATGTTTAAAGATCCGTTCGCACTCTAATGTGATATTTTTCTCCTTCTAATTCCGTAATTGATCAACACTCTGGTATGTAGTGCATTTCAGCTATATTTCAGCATTACACTTACCATATCAGTTTGATTATACATCATAATGTTATATTTACTCAGATTTTCCCCATTCACTTTGTGTTAGTATGTTTGCATGCGTGTGTATATGTGTGTATGTATGTATGTATGTATGTATGTATGTATGTATGTATTCGTATATGTATGTATACGTGTATGTATGTATGTATGCGTATATTTGTGTATGCACGTGTATGATTGTATATGTGTATGTTTGTATATGTGTATGCATGTATATATATGTTATGCATGTATCTAATATATTTTCCTATAAGTGCATGTGCCCGCATATGTGTGTGTGCCCCTTGTGTGCCCGCGTATATATATCCATTCGTATCAATGTATGTAAAATATATACACATACACATGTAATTTTATACTGCATATTTTTCTAATATATATTGCATAATCTAATCCAATCGAATCGCCATCTCTCCCCCTCTTTCTCCTTCCTCCCTCTCACTCTCTATGTATATATATATATATATATATTTATATATATATATATATATATATATATATATATATATATACATATGCATATATATATCTATGTATGTATATATATATGTATGTATATATATATATATATATGTATATATATATATATATATATATATATATATATATATATATATATATATATATATATATATATATATATATATATATATATATATATATATATATACACACAAGCATATTGCAGATATACAGAGGCACACTGACTCATAAACACAATTCTAAATACGTACACAAGTACTTGTGCAAGTGTAAGCTGTAGTCCAATACCATATTTTTACAGATTGGATAATATCTATAAATGTAATATTTACAGACAATAGTGAGATGAAGTCCAATGCAAATAGTTGTGATGCTATTTTATAATACATTAATATGATTACATCTCTGCGGCAGATTGAAGTAATCATCTCTCTGGTGTACATGAAAGATCACACCGAAATATATACTTCAAATAATCTAGTGATCACATGATTACATGCACAGAGCGGGAGGGGGGAGTGAGAGAAGGGAAATATAAATATCTATCTATCTATCGGTATGGATATATATGTGCATATATATGAAAATAATACCATAAATTCCAGTTTTGATTTGATATACATATACATACATACGTACACACACACACGTACATACACACATATATATGTATGTATATATATATATATGTATGTATATATATGTGTATATATATATATATATATATATATATATAAATATATATGTATATGTATATGTACACAGACACACATATATCTACATATACATATATATGCACATATATACATACATATACTTATATATATGAATATATATACATATATTTATATATTTACATATATGAATATATATATATATATATATATATATATATATATATATATATATATATATATATATATATATATATATATATATATATATATATATATATATATATATATATATATACGTAAACACATACATATATACATATGTACATATGTATATATTCATACATATATTTATAGTTGCATACACGTACATTACACATATACGCACATATGTACATATATGCACACATGTAATATATATGCGTATATATGTATGTATATATATGTATATATATACACACACACATACACGCACACACACACATATGGATTGATAAATAGAGAGGGAAGCACACATTTATACATAAACAATTACAAACATATAACTTGGGTATATATGCCTTTCCCAGATCAGCTATAACACATACCGAACGATACCCATCTCTCCCTCCCTCTCACTCTCTCTCCATATCTCTATCTCTGTCTGTTTTTCCATTAAAACTTGTGCACGTGTATCTGCGTGTCTGTGTGTATATTCGTATGTGTATGTGTATGGTTGGGCTGACAGTGCAATCATATAACACTCTTCGCACTTCGCCACACTCGTGTAACGGATAGGTTTACATTTACACGCATAAATCACATCGCACTAAAACACATACACTACGTACATGCATGTATATACAAACAAGCACAAACACAAACACGGGGTGTTCGGGTTGAATTTGTCAGTTTGTACAAAAGGAAAGGGAACGCAATATCCCATCCAAAAATGAAAGTATTTTTAAAAATCAAAAAGTGTCAAATAGATTATGACTAGGAGATAACAATTTACTGTAGGTAGTCACCCTCGGCTTCCAATACGGCTCCATGACGCATGTGTTCCTCACTGTGTCTCTGAGAAGATTTTTGAACGACTTCTTGATCTTGGCCACCGGCTCGGCCTTGGTTTTGCAGGCAGATTAGTTGATGTCTTTCTCAATCGCGCTCTACGCATAGTAATCCATGGGATTACAACTGGGGTAATTAGGGACTAGTGAAGTTGTTGAAACTCTTCGACAACCACAGCTAGCTCTTTCTGTAGGTAAAACAAGGAGCCGAATCCTGCTGCCACACACATGCCTTCTAGCAACAACCGTCTCCAGCCATGGTTTGACCTAAGTCTCCAAAGTTTCACGTAGCCGTTAGATCGAGCTTAATAACCCTGTTCAAAGCTGTAGGTGGCATCACCCTCACTGGAAACGCACAAAGACCATCACAGTTTTGGGGTAAGCTGGTTTCCGTGGTGTCCATGTCACGTCTTACGGTATTATAAATGTTCACAAAGCATTCAGCAGCAGTCATGACGTCGGCATTTTGATACCCGGCGCGAATCATCGTAATAAAAGTAACTCTTTTCCAATATTCAGATGGCTTGCAGTCCTTCATGACAACTACAACTTTAATCTCTATACTCAACTACAACTTTAATATTTATGCTCTCCAACACCGTTAGCTGTTCACCAAGCTGTTCCTGAACAAAAGGAGACATAAAAGCCGTATATATATATATATATATATGTGCTTATGCATTATATGTTTATACAATGTGTATGTCTTTGTATGTATGTATGAATATATGATATATATATATATATATATATATATATATATATATATATATATATATATATATATATATATATATATATATATATATATATATATATATATACACATACACACGCACACACATATGTATATATATATATATAAATATATACATAAACATATTCTTTTAGTTGTTTCAGTCATTTGACTGCGACCATGATGAAACACCGCCTTAAAATGCTTTCGCCAAAGAAATCAACTCCAGGACTTATTCCTTATAAGCCTAGTACTTATTCTATCCGCCTCTTTTGAGGAATCACTAAGTTACGGGGACGTAAACACACCGGCATCGGTTGTCAAGCGATAGCGAAGGTAGGGACAAACACAAATTTATATACATATATACAAGGGACTACTTTCGGTTTCCGTCTACCAAACCCATTCACAAGACTTTGGTCGGCCCGAGGCCCAGGGTGCCATGCAGTGGGACTGAACCCGGAACCATGTGGTTGCGAAACAAGCTTCTTACCACACACACACACACACACACACACACACACACACACACACATACACACACACACACACACACACACATACACACACTTATACATGTATGTATATACATATACATGCTCCAGCATGATCACAGACGTAGGACTGAAATATAAAAAAGTAAAAGAATATATATGAGAAAAATACATAGCGGCAAGTAGAATTATATGGTAAACTTACAAGCGTGTGCTTTTTGTAAGCACACAATTCAATCACGTTCTCAAAAGCGGACTCTGTGTTTTAACTGTAGATTTTACTATTTTTGTCCAGAAAAAGTAAAAGATAGTTGCGACTAGTTTCAGTATTTATTAATGTTTCATCAGAGATTGATTAGTTAGTTCTGTTCACAGAAAAAATTGAAAGCATATCGCTAATTATAATTCTTACCACCTCTAACAACTGAACTGGTCTGCTGAATTCGAATAACAATCAGTAAATATAGTTAATAAAATAATTATCTGATGATCTATATTCATATGCTATATGGATGATAACAAATCTCGTAATGAAGCTTTTGAAAGCAACATGAAAGCTGATCCATATCACAACTTCATACATACATACATACATACATACATACATACATACATACATGCATACATACATACATACATACATACGTACATACATACGTACATACATACGTACATACATACATTCATACTTGTACACACATATTTCTATATAAATAATATTTGTATATGAATATGTGCATATGAATAATGTATTTATATATATCTACTTGACATACACACAAACACACACTCAGACACATACACACATACACATACATGTATATATATATATATATATATATATATATATATATATATATATACATAAATACATATATACAGAAGTAGAAAGGCAGATAAACACGTTAGGCTTAATGAGTATATTTACATGGAATACAAAGTACAAAATGCAAAAATAAGGAATACAAAATAAACAAAAGGAGCTATGTAATGCTCATATCTTGACAGCTGTTTCGGGTGAACCATGACTTATGTCGAACCACATTCATTACATAATAACCTGTGATGTATTAGGAATAAGTTCAACAATTATGAATCCGCGAGGCAAGGCCAGATTACTTTCATTGGAAGAATGTAGTTAAAAGCGTATTTTATTGCAGTGGAGGAAGTAGAGTGGGGTGAGATGGGGATAAGGAAAAAAATAGGGAAAAAGAAAGGAAGCGGAAAAGGGATGCAGTAACTAAAGCGGAATTAGTACTATGGAGACATCAGTTGACGATAGAGAAAAGAGAGATAATAAGGGAAGGAAGTGACCAAGACAACAGGGAGGTCTGTCGAATGTAGACAACAGTAGGGAATGCATGGCAGTAGGTAGTAAATGTTAGATAGCATAGGTAAGTAGACACTAAAAAAACATACGGATGAAAATGACGCGTGCGATGGAGTGATCAAATAAGTATACTGGTCAGTAGAGTGGTGGGGGACGTATGGCGTGCTTATAAGAGAGAGAGAGAGAGAGAGAGAGAGAGAGAGAGAGAGAGAGAGAGAGAGAAAGAGAGAGAGAGAGAGAGAGAGAGCAAAGGAAGAAGAGTGAGAGAATTACGATACTATATAACAGTATCAAGGATTAAATATCCAATGTTTCCCTGTTTCTAGATAGTAGAAGTAATTTGAAGGAGATTTGACTGCTATTTCTAAAATTTCTTGCTCGTTAGCTCCAGACAACTATAGTCAAGCAACTTATAATCAAATACCTCCCAAAAGTGACCAACCTGTTTTGGGAGCAGTATGGTGGTCAAGGTTATCCACTTTTCTCCTTCCATAGTAAAGTGTAATTTGAGGAAGTTTGGACAGCTGTTTCTAGCCGGTCGAGCAGTCTCGAAAAGATTCATTTAAGTGTCGTATTTATGTGTTTTTGTTGTTCAAGCTTAAGATCTGCTTAGATTTAATAGAACTATGATCAAATGCGTTTCACCTGTGACCATCTCGTCTTTTTGTACTTCAGGGACTACGTTATCTAATAGGGTCTTCGTGTTTTTAAGAAGTGATTAGAAGAAAAGTTTGCTGCTCTTTCTAATGGTTTGAGCGACGGCGTAATGGCTCTCCTGTTGGCTTGCATGATATTGAATAGTGTGGTTGTCATGACACGGAAATGTGGGACTGTAGAAAAGTAGGATAGCCGAAAGTCAGAATTCTGGAATGATTGAACGGAGAGCTATGATGCAATGCGGTATTATAGAACGCTATGTGAAAATACACTATCATATCAGAATATGCTGACATAGCATCATAGTCAAATAATTTGGCGTACTATGGCACTCGGAATATACGT
>NC_142933.1:66599886-66604886 GCF_046866305.1 Octopus bimaculoides
CATACATGCACATATATGTACATATGCACACAGAAGGCATACACCCCACCCACCCCACACACGAGTGAGTGAACAAATGAAAGAAAGTAGCACTCAACAATTTTGTTAAGAGTTACTTATATTTTTGATAACAGTCTGTCTCAAGTTCCACGTGGTCTAAAGTTTCATGGGTGCGTAGGAGACGTCCATATCATCAGATGCTCGGAGTAGATTGGGAATTTTGAGAGAATATATATATATATATATTTGTATGTATATATATATATATATATATATATATATATATATATATATATATATATATATATATATATATATATATATATATATATATGTATATATATATATATATATATATATATATATATATATATATATATATATATATATATATATATATATATATATATATATATATATTCATATATATACATATACATATTTATCACCGCCGCCAGATGATAGTAGTTGATTATCTCCCGCAAGCGGTATCAACAAGATTGCCTATAAGCACCAAAAATTCATCCATATGAAAGGTATTCTCATGGTAACTATGGCAGTATTTTGTGTTTTAACACAACATCCACCTTTAAGTGGGGATAAATATTACCTTTTGGTATTAATACTACTTCTCTTGCTATTTTATATATATATATATATATATATATATATATATATATATATATATATATATATATATATATATATATATATATATATATATATATATATATATATATATTCTCTCACTCTGTGCTTTTCACGCTTTTTCGATTAGATATCTTGCGAGTTAACACGGGATCCCTTGAAGACAATCTAACCTTCATTTGACTAAGATATCTTTGGCCTGATGAGTAGCTAGCGGACTACCCCTCGTTTGGGTGATTACTACTTCCGAAGTTCTGCTAACTACGAAACATATATTGCCTGGATTTTATATACTCCAGTCTCTAAATTTGGATACACACACACACACACACACACACACACACACACACACACACACACACACACACGCACACACACACACACACATACATATATACATATATACGTACATACTTACACACACACACACTCACACGCACACGCACATATAAAAGCGGGAAAGAGTAGAATCGATCCCAATACAAGACTGTTATGTTGTTTTATCGACCATGAAAGATTGATAGGTAAAGTTGATTTCAGCCTGATTTGAACACAGAGTGGAGAAAGCCGGAACAATTGAGAAAACCTCGCTATCCAATGCTCCAACGTTTCTGCTATTTAGTCTCCTATACATACTTATATAATATACTGCGGAACACTGAAATTTTATATAAGCACATATTCGTATATACGAGCATATTCGTACTTCAACGCATGATTACACATATATGCTATATTAGTAGAAATATTGCTTTTCTATCATACTTTGACGAGCGATTACGCAGAGGCTCACTCAATGTTTCTGTGTTACTAGGCTTTAACTGATGTTAAATCACAGATCAACCCCGTTCAAAGCGTCTGAGGCGTGACTATCTGATCTTTTGCATATAAGAGATCAAATTATCCAGTGCGTGTTCCTACATTAAAGACAGGAGCATATGACCGGGAAGGAGAAATGACTGATATTTTTAGTAAGTCGAGTTACCACATAAAGTCTGTCTTACTCGTTGGCTCTATGGTAGGTTGTGTCAACATGTTCGCTGTTATTCTGCTATTTGCTTATGGATATAGTTATGTAAAAGACATTTCGGCACATTGTCTATTTTGTACTTATAGTCAATGATAAAAGTGTATTGTGGAAAATATTATCCATGTAATCTGTGTTTTTTAATTTAGCCAACGGACGAATATTTGTTATGCAAATGTTTAACGTTACAAATAATTAAATAGTCAAGTAATTAAGCAGACACTCGATCGTGTTTCATGAATATTTTATACATCAGGCAAAAGTCGCTGCCAAAGTAATATTCATTCACAAAACACACACTCGCACGCGCGCGCGCACACACACACACACGCACGCACACGCAAACGCGCGCGCACACGCACACACACACACTCTCTCTCACACACACACACACACACACACACACACACACACACACACACACACACACACACACACACACACACTCAGACACAATCATACATATGAACGCAAATAAGCTTATTCAAACAAAACAAGCAGGCAGATTTTCAGTTACACTTTCTTGTTATGTACACACATATAGCACATAATGCGCACTATTATTCTCTTGCACTCATATATTGACATTATAGGCTGACAAAGTTTACACTATATGTTTGTGTATGAATGTAAGTATGTGTGAGTGTGTACACACACACACACACACACACACACACACACACATATATATATATATAGCTTTGGTCAAAAGCCATTCGAAAGTAAATCAAAACCATTAAATTACAAGAGTTATTTATGTTTAACCACTGAATAAATTTAATAAAAGCAGCTAAATATGAAACATGAAAAATTGTTCAAACTGATGTCGTTCTTGTGCGACACATTTTTCCATTCGACTCAATACAGAATTACAGATAGTATTTACGGAATTTTGATTTACTGTCGGGTGACTTCAGGTCAACCCTGTATATGTATATATATATTCTTTTATTTGCCTCAGTCATTTGACTGCGGCTATGCTGGAGCACCACCTTTAGTCGAACAAATCAACTCCGGGTCTTATTCTTTGTAAGCCTAATACTTATTCTATCGGTTTCTTTTGCCGAATCGCTAAGTTACGGTGTCGTAAACACACCAACATCGGTTGTCAAGCGACAGTAGGGGGACAAGCACAGACACACAGACACACTCAAACACACACACACATCTCTCTCTCTCTCTCTCTCTCTCTCTCTCTCTCTCTCTCTCTCTCTCTCTCTCTCTCTCTCTCTCTCTATATATATATATATATATATATATATAAACAATATATGAGTATATGCATATATATGTACATGTATGTACATACCTTCATCTACATGTACACATAGATACATAACTGGGTACATGACGTGGCAAAAGAACATGGACAAAATGAGAGGCGAAGGACGAGTAACAAGAGATAGAGAGAGAAAGAGAGATAGTAGTGACAGGTAGAGGCGAAGAACAGTAGAGGGAAGAATGAGAGGGGGAGATAGAAATAGAAATAGAGAGAGTCGCGTTAGAAAAATAGTTAAAACTTACTGTATAAAAGTAACGCGTGCGTTCTGTCGTGATACAAACAATATATTAGTATATGCATATATATGTACATGTATGTACATACCTTCATCTACATGTACACATAGATACATAACTGGGTACATGACGTGGCAAAAGAACATGGACAAAATGATAAACAAGGAACAACAAACAAGCAACCCACATAGAAACATCTCCTTCATCAGCTGCCACCATTAAAACACCGGCGTTTCGAAGAATTAAGGCAGTACGCATCGTTGAAATGGTTCTTCCCACGAACACAAATTAAATCATTTTCGTGGAGGATAGTGGCGGACGGAAAACAAGACAGGAAAACGAAACGGTGAATAAACAAACAAGCAAAAAGGCTGTACAGCCAGACGTGAAGTGTGTATGTATTGAACGCTGTGAAACACGTACAGGAGGGGCAAAGAAGTACGTGCGAGCTTGGTGATTCCAAGAACGGAAAGAAATAGCAGCCGGACACACGTGACCAAGGCTGTGTGAAGAGAAAGAGTAGCAGAGGGAAAAGAAGGGGAGCAAGTAGAATAAAAGTGAGCAACGAGAGGTAGAGAGAGAGAGAGATATACTAGTAGTAACGGTGAGAGGCGAAGGACGAGTAACAAGAGATAGATAGAGAGAGAGAGATAGTAGTGACAGGTAGAGGCGAAGAACAGTAGAGGGAAGAATTAGCGGGGGAGATAGAAATAGAAATAGAGAGAGTCGCGTTAGAAAAAGTTAAAACTTACTGTATAAAGGTTAACGCGTGCGTTCTGTCGTGATACAAACAATATATGAGTATATGCATATATATGTACATGTATGTACATATCTTCATCTACATGTACACATAGATACATAACTGGGTACATGACGTGGCAAAAGAACATGAACAAAATGATAAACAAGGTACAACAAACAAGCAAGCCACATAGAAACATCTCCTTCATCAGCTGCCACCATTCCAACACTGTCTGTTTTTTATGTTTTATTTATATTCTTATACTATTAATGTAGGATATAGAATATATAGTATTAAAATGAAATGAAGTCCTGATTGTCCTATTGAATAAATGAAATATCGAATATTAAATATTAAATATTAAAGGACCTTAATTTCATTTATTCAATAAGACAATTAATACTTCATTTCATTTTACTATATATACTATATATTCTATATCCTACATTAATATTATAATAATATAAATAAAACATAAAAAAACAGAATTGGAATTCTTTTGAATAATATATTCCTCTATACACTATCATACAAACCCCTTATATATATATATATATATATATGTGTGTGCGCGCGCGCGCATATTAAGATGCTTGGCTTTGTTGACAGAGTGTTGAGCTCACGATCATAAGACAGAGAGTTTCGATTCCTGGACCGAACGGCGCGATGTTTCTATGAGCACGGCAACATTTGCCGTTGTTCCAGTCTACTGAGCTGAAAATGACTTCCAGTTTTAATAGTAAAGCAGTCAGCTTCTGCTCTAATCGTCATATTCACCCTAAGTCAAGCGTTGAATGCCAGAAAGGGTGTCTATGTCTGCTTGGGAAGATACAGGTACTTCAAACATTTTGCCAAAACGTGGTAGATACTGTCAGCTCATACTCGTTTTTAATCCTTCTCCTCCTCCTCCTTCTCCTCCTCCTTCTCCTCCTCCTCCTTCTCCTCCTCCTTCTCCTCCTCCTTCTCCTCCTCCTTCTCCTCCTCCTCCTCCTCCTCCTCCTCCTCCTCCACCTCCTCCTCCTCCTCCTCCTCATCTTCTTTAGCTCTTCGTCCACCTTTTTA